>NW_021703784.1:97770683-97896386 GCF_005190385.1 Monodon monoceros | reverse complement strand
CCCCCGCGCGGCACTGGCCCGGCCCCTGCCCGCCCCACGCGCCCCGCCCGCCCACCGCGCGCAGCGCCCCCTGCCGGCCCGCCCCATTCCCGCGCCGCAGCCCCGCGGCGGGCAGGACACGCGGGGCTCCTCCAGGGGGCGCTCGGCGCGGGGTCCTAACCAGCTTGGGGGTCGAGGGGCGGCCCAGCCTCTATGCCGGGAGGGCAGGGCCCCCGCAGTCCTCGGCATCCCCTTGGGCAGGGGAAGATAGCGGGCTTCTGAATCTTAGATTTTCAGAACCAAACCTCAGAGGCATCCCCCGTTTCCTCTCCTTTATCCACCCCCCTCTCAGCAATAATAATAATAACCTGCATTTCTCGAATATTTGTTATGTGCCAGGCCCACAGTGAGCTGCTCTACAGGGGTTATCTCACGTTGTCCTCTCAGGTACCCTACAAAGGAGAAACTATTATGTGCATTTTACAGATGAGGAAACTGAGGCTCAGTGAAGTTCAGTACCGTCTGAGGAAGTCTGTCCTGTGTAACCTTCCGTGACGATGGAAATGCTCTCTGCGTTGTCCAGCACGGTCGCCGCCGGCCACATGTGGCTACTGAGTACTTGAAATGTGGCTGCTGAGACTGAGAAACTGACTTCCCAATTTTAGTTAATTTTAATTAGTTCAAATTTAAATAGCTACGTGTGGCTGCGGTATTGAACAGCGCAGGTCCAAGGGTTTCCAAGTAATTAGCATCAAAGGCAGCATCAGTGCCAGATCCTGGCTGACTTGGGAAACTCCCCCCTCAATCATCCAAGAGGGTCCTGAGTGAATCCACCAGCCTTGTCCCTCTGCCTCCACCCCTGTGAGTGCCCCCTCATCTCTCTTCTGCCCAACTGCACAGCCTCTCTCCCCACCCAATCTCCTCTATCATCCTCCCAAATTACTCTCTTTAAAATGTAAATCAGATCATTTCACTTCTTTGCCAAAACCTGTGGTTTCCCTTTGCACTCAAAACAATATCTAGGTCCATCCATGTTGCTGCAAATGGCATTATATATGTATAACTGATTCACTTTGCTGTACAGCAGAAACTAACACAACATTGTAAACCAACTATACTTCAATAAACATTTAAAAACCAATACCTAAGCTCCCGCCCTGGTTTCCAAGGCCTCGTATGACCTGCCCCTGCCTGGACCGCTGACCTCAGCTCCTATTTTTCTCTCCATTGCTCACTAAGTCACAGCCACCGAAAGGCCTCCTTGCCATCGCTCACATATGCCAGACCCACACCTGCCACAGGGCCTTGATTTTTTTTTTTTTTTTTTTTTGTCCACACAGCACGCAGGATCTTATTTCCCTGACTAGGGATCGAACCCGTGCCCCCTGCAGTAGAAGCGCGGAGTCCTAATCACTGGACCACCAGGGACTTCCCTGCCGCAGGGCCTTGGAACATGCTGTTCCGTCTGTCTGCAATGTTGATCCCACAGGCCTGGTTCCCTTGTAGTAGTCAGGTCTCAGTTCACTCATCGCCTCACTGACCACCCCACTGAAAGCAATTCCCCCTACCTAGGCCTTTCTTTCTCCCCACATAAAAGAGTTGTATCTACTCTTTGTTATTATCCTTCTCCTCGCTCGAGAATGGAAGCTCTATGAGGGTAAGGGATTTTTCTGGCTTGGTGATTGCTCTAGCTTCAGCACCAAGAACACTACCTGGCACACAGTAGGTGCTCAATAAATATGTGATGAATGAATGGATGGTGGCAGCTTCACACTGCAGAATCCTAGACCTCTGAAACCTTGGAAGCAGAGAATTCTGGAATCCCGGACCCAGCGAATCATCTCACTACAGAGTGGCTCAGCTCACAGCCTCCCTGGGTCCTCAGACACAGCAGGTTAGAGCTGGAAAAACCCATCCCACCCCAGAACTGTTTGACAGAAGCCAAAACTGAAACTGAGGCCCTTGGGGGGTGGGAGGACTCACTGGCAGATCAAGATGCCAGCCTAGCCAGCCCAGAGCTCTCAACTCTGCCCACCAGTGGCCCCCCAGAGGAGAGTGGGGTACGAGTTGGGCTGCCTGGTAGGGGTGGGGGTGAGAGCCTGCAAAGCGGCTTCCTCCCAGGCCACCCTCTCCCTCCCCAGCGGCCAGCCACAGGGGAGGGACAGCCAGGGCCTGAGCCCCAGATGTGGCCCAGTCAGCAGGCTTGCGGTGGCCCGCCGAGGAGGGTCAATGCCACGACAGTTCTGGGGCTGGGGGAGGGGACGCCCAGGCCGGCGGGCGCCTCACAATGAGGTTTTGTCCCCCGGGGGCCGCTCTCCGAGCTGTTGCTCTTAGATATATAGAATGGGATTTTGCTGGAGGCCCCAGCTGTGTGTGGTGATCAGTGCTGCCCCGCAGGGGCCGGGCCAAGCGGGGGGGGGGGGAGAGGGCCACACTGAGACGCCTATTCTTTTCCAGCTGATACACCCCAGAGGTTTTTCCCCCTCTGCAGCCTCCCTTAAGACAATTGTTATTCTCTGCTCTGCCCCCTCCCACACCCGGGTCAGGCCTGCCTGTGGACACAGTAGACACCGCCTACGCCGTGTGATACTTAAAAATGAATTTATTTTAGCAGTTGCCCAGGACTGGCTGGAAAACCGGCTTCTTTATAAGCCTCCCCCACGAGCAGGTCTTTCTGCCACATCCCACAGGGTACCAAAAAGTCCACCATCAGAGGGCCATCCCAATGAGCTCTGCGTTGCCCTTGCCATGGGTGGGTGGGCTATGCGTATTTTGGTCCCAACACCCAACTTCGCAGGCTGCATTACTATGTCTCTGGGTCAGCCTTGAAGTTGTGCGGGGTGGGATGCAGCCTCCTGTTAATCCTGTGGGAGCTGGCCTTGCTCGGAGGTTCTAGCCCTGCCGTCTCCCGACTCCACTGGGCCACTGAGCAAAGGAGCAACGGTCCCTAGGGATCTTCATCTCTGGGCTGGGGGAGAGCGGTGGCTGAAAGGTCCCAGACTCCAGGGCTCAGCTAAGAGTCGAGGCTGCCACCCCCAAATCCATAATGAAGGAGGTGGAGACTGGCGAGGGAGCCCCAGGGAGCCTTGCACAATCAGGACCTTGAGGGGCTCATCCATGGAGAGGGGTCCCCATTGGTACCCCCTCCCCACCAAGCCACATGAGTGAGGGACCGAGATTTCAGTCCTGGCCCGGCAGACGTGGCTGTCCCAGCCATTCTCCAAGCCCTGTCCTCTGGTCCTTGGAGGCCTCATCTCTAAATCAGCCCGTTATTGCCACCTCACGGTGTAGGTAAAGTACCAGGGAAGTGATTGATAAATGGTGTTTTCTCTGATTCCGGGTCAGTTTCCAGTGCCCAGTGCTGGCCTTTGAGTGCCAGTAGGGCCAGGAGGAGCTGGCAGCTCAGCAGGCAGCCCTGGGGAAAGGGGGGCAGGGACTTGAGGGTTAATGAGTAACGGGCTGGAGGCCAGCCCAGGAGAGGGTGGGGTTCTGTGGACAGAACCCTCCCTAGCGCAGCACTCCAGGCCTCCCGTGGGCCCACGCAGCCCTGGCATCCGCCCATTTTGCAGAGGAAGAGAGGAGGGCCCAAAGGGTGGTGGGTGTGAACCCAGGGAGTCAGTGAGGCTGGGGACCCTGCAGGGTAGCCTCTCTCCCACCTCCCTCCCAGCGGAGACGGAAGGGGACATCCGAGGGTCTGGGAGGCAGAGCGCTGCTCCGGCCCTTCCTGGAATTGCTCCTCACGAGGGGCCCTTCCCATTCCTCGCTCTGGCTGTGTGACCTTAGGCAAGTCACAGAACCTCTCTGGTCCTCAGCTTCTTCTGCTTCTGCTCCACTAATCAGATAGGATGATATGCACACCAAATGAGACTACAGGGTGTGAAGAACCTCTGAAAACCATGAGGCGAGGGTGGAGGCCGGAGTCCTGGCCTGGAGGCCTGGATTCTGGTCCTAGATCTGTCCCCAGGCTTGAGTGACCTTGAGCAAGTTTCCACCCTCATGTAGCCTCCGTTTCTTCCGTTAAGAGAGGCCTAGGTGAAGACAGAACTGTTCTATCATCCTCTCCAGCTCCCCACTCTGGACTCAGGGCTGGGAGGGTGGGCAGTGTGGGGAGGGGAAGGTCAAGGTCCGGTCACAACTTGGCTGGGTCAGTGCCTGGGCCGCACGCTGCAGGTCCCGTTGGGACTGGCTAGAGGAACGGCGCCATCTGCTGCGAGGAGGTGGCAGGCCTGGGCACGGGGCTGGCTGGAGGCCCAGCTGCCTGCCCACGGTGGCCTTGCAGCCACTCCCCAGGCCTCCCTGTCCCGGGGCCAGGCTGGGAGGGCGTCCCTGGGGTGCCCTGGGCCTGGCCAGGTCTTTCGCACCCTCCTAGAGAAGCCCTCAGCAAAGACTTCCAGTGGGCTCTGCATTCCACTGCTACCCAGCCAGGGAGTTTTAGTGCCCTCACCTCACCCTGGCTCTCAGCACTGGGGGGAAGGGGCGGGCACTGTCAGACCTGCCTGGTACCCCATCACTACCTCTGTGGTCTTGGGCAGTTTACTTACCCTCTAGGAGCCCCAGACCCCCAAGGGGCTAAGAAGTCCCATCTTTCAAGGCCCTAATGAGGTCAGACGGAGCCCCTGGCATGTACCTCATGCACGTAGGGCTCAACAAGGAGCTGCCGCCCATTCAAATGGGGCTCTGAGGGTCTTCTGGTCTCTCACTGCGACTCAAAGTGTGGTCCTGGACCAGGGCATCGACAGCGGTGACAGCCAACCTCAGAGGTCCCCTCCCGCCACTCTGCCACTCAGACCCAGCCTCCACCCCACCTGCGGGGAAGAGAGGTCACTCAAGGCGGCCAGTGTGCTTCTACATCCAGTTTATACACAGCTCTATACAATATACAGAAACTTTTATATACAGATATATTTATAGAATAAGCTATATTAATTTGTCTCTCCTTTTTACAGCAATATTAGTTTGGATCTTTCATACATTTAGTACAAAAAAAGTCATGGGAGAATGGCACGTACAGTGCGTGAGTGTCTGCGGGGCCCAGCTGCTCACTACCGATTGCATATGGAGGTCGCCCGGGCCCCTGGGAGGACAGGCCAGCCTACGGCTGGGAAACCTTGTGCTGCAGGTCTGGGGGACAGAGTAGGGGTCGGTCTGAGCTGGGCTGAGGGGGGTGGCTCAGACCCCCCAAGTGTGGTGTGCAGAGGAAGGGAGAGACACGCAGCAGGCCCATCCTGCAGGGGAGAGGCGGGGAGGGGGCGGGTGAGATGTGGGCTGACCCTGGAGCATCCAGGGCTGAGTCCGAGCCTGCCCCAGCCCCAAGCCTGTAACCCTGTGCGGCTGCAGCCTTGGGGGTGGGGGGTCTGTCCCTGATGGCTCAGTCCTGGGCATGGGTGGGCACCACGCCCCCTCAGAGATCCCAGGCCCACCCTGGTGGAGGAGGAGTTAAAAGGCCAGACCCCTGGGCTTCCCTGGTGGCGCAGTGGTTGAGAGTCCGCCTGCCGATGCAGGGGACACGGGTTCGTGCCCCGGTCCGGGAAGATCCCACATGCCGCGGAGCGGCTGGGCCCGTGAGCCATGGCCGCTGAGCCTGCGCGTCCGGAGCCTGTGCTCCGCAACGGGGGAGGCCACAGCAGTGAGAGGCCCGCGTACCGCAAAAAAAAAAAAAAAAAAAAGGGCAGACCCCAAGTCTCCCTGCTACGGGCTGGGGTGCTTGTTGGAACTTTACTCTGATTTATGATTTGTCTTTTTTTTTTTAAACTTTAAGAGCCACTGATTCCGTCTTGATTCTGCGGGAAAGGGGGTGGGCCCAGCAGGGGCAGAAGCCTGATGGGGCTGATGAGGTTTGGGAGTCGCAGAGGGTGAGGGAGGCCCAGCTCCCAGGTCTCTGTCCCCATGTGTCAGGGTGGGCAGGGGTCCCAGGTACCAGTGATCACGAGACGGGGGTCTTGGTCAGGGGAGCCTAGCCAACCCAGGGAGGCCATGGGCGGGCCCAGAGTCGTGGGACCTTGCCTCCAAGGAAATGAAGGCACAAGCAGGCGGTCAACGCCTCGGCACACACCAGTTTTCCAAACTAGGGGTCAGAGCAGCCGGTGAGACGAGGGGGACGGGTCGTGTCCGAAGCCGAGCTCGTCCCGCGGCCCCCGCCGCACGGTGCCCATCATGTTTGCTGCCTGTTTTCTTGGCAGGCTGGGAGGGGCAGCAGGCAGGCAGAGCGGGCAGGGCGGGGAGGGTGCCCCAGCAGCCCCTTCCTCGGCACACACTCATGCACATGCACACACACGCCCCGCGCTGGCATGCGCCCCCTCCCCGCTCTGCCTCTGGGGACAGGCAGGGGCTCCACTTCCCCGCTGCTTCTCCAAGCCAGCAGGGAAGGAACCCTCCCAAGTGTGGGCTGTGGAGGCCTCAGGCTAAACTGGGATGGCCCCAGGGCCCCTGGCCCTCCTGGGTCTCTAGCCGGCTCCCACAATACCCCACGCCTGGCTCCACTTAGTGCCAACAGGACATTGTGGGTGGGAGGGAAGAGAGGCCCGCTCCCAGCAGAGAGCCCAGGCCAGCGGGGAGGGGCAGCTGTGCAGAGTGGAGGCATGTTTGGCTGCAGAGCCCAGAACCAAAATGGGGGTTTGGTGGGGCCCTCCTTCCTTCCAGGGCACTGACTCTGCAGGCAGGGGTGGTCACACCTGTGCCCTCCACCCTTTGAGTGGCCAGGATCCCCGGGGGTAGAAGGCAGGTCAGGAAGTAATGGGGCACGCCTGGGCACCCAGGACCCATCGACAGAGGGATCAGCATGAGGGATATCAGGCAGAGAAGGGGCGGCCCTGACCACACCCTCCTGTAGGCCCCGCCAGGCCCCATGGCTGCCTTGGGCCCTGTGGAGGCTGGTGCCTGCCTGCCCAGAAGGGGGCTACTAAACACGTGATTGCAGCGGGGGTCAGGGGGCCTGCAAGCCCAGGACACATCCTGAGCCCAGCCCAGCAGCTTCTGTAAACATACACAGCACTGCGGGCCACCTTGGTGGGGGGGTCACCCCAGGGGGCTGGCCAGCAGGCACCAGATCTGGGGGTGGCCAGGGCAGATGCCAGCCTGGACCACAGATGAGAATCCGTGGGGAGGGGGCCGCTCTCCATTTCCACCCTGGGAGAGCAGCCAGAGGGCAGTGACGGGGAGTCAGCATACTCATGGCCTGTCCCGGAATAGGAGGTGCCAGGATGGCCCTGTGGGGGGCACTCAGGCTGAGAGGGCGGAGCGTCGCCCTGCCCACCTGGCAGGCTGCCCCAGGCTTCTCCCTGCTCCACGCCCCTCCCTGTCATTCCCTATCTGGAGGGCCCAGATCCCAGCTGCCTTGGCTCTGGGGGTTCCAAAGCTGAGGTAGGGATGCGGACCCCCAGCTCAGCAGCAATGCCCAATGCCTGAGGCTACACTGGCCCCGTGGGGGCCTCTCCTCAAAGCTGCCCGGCCTGGGGGGCAGCCACCAGAAGCCTGAGGAGCCGCCTGCTCTGGCCCGGGCCTCAGCTGGTAGCAACTCCTGGGGTGCTAGCGTGCCGAGATGACCAGGTCATCCTGCTTGGCGGGGCTGGCCCCATGGCCGGTGGGGGTGGAAGTCCGGATCTTGTCCACTGCCAGACACTCCTGGCTGCTGAGGCCCGTGGGTGTCAGGTCCATGAGCTCGCCCGAGGAGCTGAGTGGGAAGGAGGGCGACAACGAGATGCCCGAGGAAGGGTCGGCCGAGCCAGCGAAGAGCCTTGGGGGCTTGGGCACCAGGTTGGGCTCGAACTGGGCGCGGAGCAGGATCTCTTGCTGGCTGGGGGACTTTGGGCCCTCGGCGTAGTCGCTGGTGGGGCTCTCGGGCACCACCATGCAGTAGAGGTCCTGGAAAGAGCTGCTCTTGCTGTCCAGGTTGAAGAGGCTGTCGATGAACTCGGCGAACTCCAGCACCTGAGGGCTGGGCGAGTCCCCCAGGCGCCCGTCGTGCAGCGCCAGCTCCCCGCTGCGGGGGGCTGCCCCGCCGCCACCCCCTTCTTCCAGCTCGTCGTGGGCGGCTGCGCTGGGGGGCCGCTCGGGGGTGATGCCCCCGCTGCCCAGGGTGGCCTCCAGGGGCTGCGTGTCCTGCGAGTGTTTGGACAGGCTGTCGGCCGCCAGCAGCTCGGTGCGCGAGCTCAGGGATGGGTTCTCCTCGGGGATGGCGGGGTCGATGTAGAAGAGGTGGCCCTCGTCGCGCTCCAGCACGGCGTGGAGGCTGGGCGAGCCGCGGATGCTGCGGAAGCCGGAGGAGCGGCGTGAGTCGAAGCTGTACAGCGACTCCGTGTCCGAGAGGCTCTCCATGGTGGCCAGCGGCGCCCGCCGCGCTTGCAGCTCGGCCGCCAGCCGCTCCTGGGTGGACAGCAGCAGCAGCTCCACTGGGTCCTGGCGGGCTGCCGCGGCCACAGGGGACAGCAGCTGCCCCTCCGAGAAGCCCTCCAGGCTCATCTCAGACTGGGACTTGCTCCTGAGGGGGCAGGGAGGGGTGAGACTCAGCGGGGCGGGGGCCCACCCCTAGTTCCCCAGCGGGAGGGAGCTTGGGGAGGGGGAGGAGGGGAAAGTGGTTGAACAGTCTGGGGACAGGGAGCCCTCCTTTTTAAAAACCAGACCCCAAGATAGAAGACAAGAGAGTTGATGCAGGGCTGAGCTGGGGAGAGGGGGCCAGGGGCCTGCACTGGTGCCCATCACTGCACCGACGTCGCTGTACCCACCTGGAGACTGAGGCCCAGAGAGATTGGCTGCCCCAGGTCACTGGAGGCAGAGGTGGAAGGGTAGAGAGGGAAGGAGGGAAGGGAGGGAGGGAGAGAGCAAGGCCCAGAGCCGCCCCCGCTGGGTTCAACCCCACCCCCGGGCCAGCACCCCCCTGGGCCCCTTCCTGAGCTCCTATCACTTCCTTCCTCACCCGGGGGTTCCTCCCACCTCTCCCATGGGGTGTAGCCCTCTGCTGGACGGGGCCCTGGAGCCCCTTGTCTCCGCACACTGGCCTGCAGGGAGTGAGTGAAGGGCCAGGGTCGGGGCCGCAGCAGTCACTGCAACTGCGAACGAACACTGGCTCCCCCATCTGGTCATGCAGCCGCTATGGGAAATGCTTGTGAGATAGGGAGCGAAGTCCAGGTGTCCCCACCAAGGGCCAAGAAGCAGTCACCACCTTCTTTAGCAGCCTCTAGGCCAGATCTGTAACCTGGACCCAGGACCTGGGCGGGAAGGGTCCCAGAGAGGCAGGAGGATCCCCACCCACCCCAGGAGCCACGGCCTCAGAGCCCAACCCCCAAAAGAGTGCGTGTGAATGTGGGGTGTGTTTGCGTCTGGAAGCGTGTACACGCCTGTGTTTCTGCGTGCAGCATGCATATTAGGCGTCTGTATGTCAGTCGGCCCATGTATCTGAGAGGCTGGGTCTGGGTACAGGTGCATCCATCATTTACACACATGGCTGCCCACACAAGCGTGTCCTTGTGTCCAAGCGTCTTGGCCTCTGTCTTGGTGTGTGTTCTATACGTGAGTCTGTCTGTATGGGGCTCTGTGCACTTAGAGCTACTATTTGTGAACACATGTATACACACGTGTAAGCTTTAATATGTGTGTGCGTGTAAGTGCATGGGTGTCCATCTGTTTGGGTCTAAACAGCTATGAGTGAATCTGTGTGTTTGTGGTCAGGGGTCCGTGCAACCCTAGATGCCTACTAGCCCACATGGGCTTCAGTGGTGGCAGGCTGGGGGACAGTGGGGGCACAGCAGGAGAGACCCCGAGCAGTGGAGGCAAGTTCAATCCCTCCCGTGCACGCGTACAGAGTGGCGTGAACATACGAGGGCCCGGCGTGTACACAGAATGCACACGTGCACAAGCATTCGCGCGCTGAAAGCACGCGCGTGGCCACTGCACACACCCTCTGGGGCGGGGCTGCGGGGCGACGGCGCTCACCTGACACTGCTGTTTCGGCGGTCTGCGGCGGGCAGCCCCAGGGCCAGGCCGGCGGGCACGGGTGGTCCCGTGGGCAGTGGCTGCTGCTGGAAGATGAGCTCCGGAGTCAGGTCCACCTCCGTGGGGCTCACCATGACCTTCGCAGCAGACAGCAGGGCCGTCTTCCCCTTGTTGTAGTTCTCCAGCACCTGGGGACAGGACGGGGAAGCTGGTGGCGGCGGAGGGGTGACAATCACGTGTGGAGGCGGGGCAGCAGGCCAGGCCTCTCAGGCTCAGCAGAGCTTCATGGGGTCAGCCGGGCCTGCTCTCCTCCCCACACGGGGCCCGGCTCCTCCGGGAAGGTCGGGGCCAGGCCCCGTGATTGTGCCTCGCCCACCCCACAGATGGGACAGGTTGGACTTTTCCTACACTGTGGTCGGCCCTTCCATGGCCGGGCAATGGCCAAGGCTGCCCCTGCTTGGCCATGCGTCCGCCAAGTGCCAGGTGGCCTTCAGGGTTTGAGCTCAGCCTGCCTCAGGGACAGGTTCCTGGGTGTCTCCTACCCCCTACCCACCACGGGACCACACGGTGGTGTGGACAGAGGCGGGTGTGGAGCCCAGGACACGAGTGGGCTCCCTGGCCCACTAAGTGTCCAGGGAGCGTCGCACCCTTGTGTGTAACATGGGGACGGAGACCCGGCCAGCCAGGCACCGTGGGGCTCACCTTGTTGAGCCCCTCCATGACCACATAGGGGAGGTGCTCGTGCAGCATGGCCGGCGAGATGATCACCTCGTTGAAGGCCTTGTTGTCGCCCCAGATGGCGAAGTACGTGGGCTCCTCTTGCTCGCAGCAGCTGAGGGGCACAGGGGCCAGAGGGAAGCGGGCGGGCAGGGGGCAGCCTGGCCTTGGCCCCCAGGCCCCTGGCCCTGCTCTCTGCCCTGGCTTGGTGGGGATGGGGGGGCCTTGGAGACGCCCTGCCCGGCTGGACCAGCAGGGCTGTGTCCCCGGGCTCCTTGCTTCTGCCTCACCTCAGCCCTCGCCACCAGCCCTCCGCAGCCAGGAACATTTATGCCACGTGGAGCTGGAAAGCCTGACCTTGAGCTGTCACCTGCCCGTGGCCTGGGCCATACCTGCTCCACCCCAGGGAGGATCCCGGCTCCGAGCCGTTTGTCGAGGAGGCAGCCCAACCCTCTGAGAGTACAGGAAGGGGTCGGGGGTGAGGTTGGAGAGGCCACCGTACCCGCCCTCTCCTGGTCTCTCTCCTGCCCCTGCCAGCTGTCCGCCAACTCATCCCAGCCGCGATGCCAAGTGACAACTGAGGCGTGAGCTTGGCCAGGGCTTTAGGGTGACCCTCCAGGGCGTCCGCTTTTAAAGGGATGTGAGTGGGGACAGCTGTCCTGGGGGACACTAGGGAAGGGTGACACTGGGGATGAAGACCGGGACCGTCAAGAGAGGGGCCTGGAGTCCTGCTCTGGACTGGCCTGTCGTTGCACTTCCAGGGCCCGAGGCTGGGGCAACCCTGCTGTGGGCGCCCTGGGCCACCGTCACCAGCCTCTGCACCTACGCCCCAAGGGTGACAAAATGAAGGCTGGCCCCACCCTCCACTCCCCTGCCCTGGCTGCCGCCACCTCCCGGCTGACCGGGCGCGGGCAGCACCTACCAGCACTGTTCCGCTGGGTGGTTGTGGACCACGTGGATGATGCGGCCGGGGGGGTAGAGAGGGGTGCTGGCAGACAGGGCGATGGTCAGGTCACTGGGGTGGGTCCAGAGCCGCGTGCTGGCCAGGGTGGTCACCTCCAGCTCCTCGGGCAGCTCCGACTTGGGGATGCATTTTGTGGCCCCTACAATGATTCGCCACTGTGGGGACAGGGAGAAGAGGGGGATGGAGCTGAGTGGCGCTGCCCGGGTGGGCAGGGGGTGCTCAGGAGAGCTCACAGGTGACGCTGGGGAGCTGGGATGGCCGTGGGGCAGAGGGAAGGGCAACGCCCAGTGGAGAGGCGGGGGCTGAGGTGTCCAGCGGCCACGATGGCCAAAAAGGTGCCAAGGACAGATGACATGGAATGGCTGAACTTCAGGGCTGCAACACTAGTCAACCGCTTATCTAGCGGAGGGGAAACAGGTCCAGCGAGGGGAGGGGACTTGCTCTAGGTCATCGCATAAGTCAGAGGCAGAACAGACCCTGAAGCTCAGTCCAGCTGCACCCACCAGGCCCGGCCACATCGGGGGCGGCTCCCCGCCACTTGCCTCCTGGGCCTGACAAGCACCCAGGACTGGGTCTGAGTGGAGCAGTTCCATGTCCTTAAGCTCCTCCTATGCCTTCGTTGCCTGCTCACCCCGGCACCTGGTGCCCTGCCTGCCAGATGGTCACGGGCACCAAGGCTGGGAACAGTCCCAACTGGGCTGAGAGGGTGAATGGGGTGAGGGCGGGCCTGGGGGCACAGAGGCCCTGCTGGGCCTGGCCGGCCACCCCCTGCCCGCCTCAGGGCGCCTGGCTGCAGCGTGCCCACCCCCCAGCCTGGAACGCTGAAGGCCGTGTTACAGGAAGAGCCCCCAGTGTCCTCGGCAGGCCTGAGGAGAGGTTAGGGAGGGCTGGTCCTCTCCTCTCAGCCGCAGGGAAAACCGGAACCAACTGCCCCCAGAGCCCCTCCCCCGGCGACCTCCAGCCTCCCTGAGCCTGGGGATCGCAGTGGGCTTTGGAGGAGGCCTTCCCGTCACACTCGGAGCACTGACCTCGGGACTGCTTTGTCCCGACTGCAGGCAGCTCTGTGCCACAGGAGTCAGGACTCAGGAGCCCTCGGTTCCAGTCCTGACTGCGTTACGACTTGCTGTGTGAGCAAAAGCAAGTCCCTTGCCCACCCCGGGCCTCCGTTCCCCCATCTGCACAAGGACAGGTGGGGGGCGGATGGCGTGAGCTCGGAGACGCTGAGGGCCTGATGGCCTGAGGTCCCCAAGACATCAACCATACCCCAGCCTGGCCTCACGTGGCAGGGGGCCGAGGGACAGGTGGGGCAGAAGACAAACGGGGAGCCCAGAGCCCAGGGTGCCCCGGCGGCAGGGAGGGGAGTGAGCTCACTTTGGGCTTGGTGCTTCGCTGCAGGACGTCCAGGAGCTGTCTGCGGAAGCCTTCCAGCTGGGAGAGGCCGATCCTGGAGAAGGAAGCCAGTCGGGGCGTCAGCCTGAGCTGGCCCAGGACGGGGAGACAAGCGGGGTGAGGGGCAGCAGGGCTCCCGGGAACAAGAAGACCAGGCCATCAGGGTCACGGTGTGGGTGAGGAGCCTGCAGCTCGGCAGGGCCCCGCCAGGAAGGGGAGGCCTGGCAGAGCGGGCCGACCTTGCCCTCTCACCCTGGACACCTGAGTTGGGGGGATTCTGGGGGTCCCTCGAGGAGGTGGGAATTTGAGTGAGAGAGACGGGGCACCTGGGTGAGGCCCCGAGGTGGCAGAACAGCCCAGGCCAGGCAGGTGGAGAGAGGGAGCGACTTGCCTGGGGACAAGGTCTTTGCCCAGGACCACAGCTGTCACAAACTCCTTGGAATACTCCATGGCGTCCTCGCTGCAAGGGAAGCCGAGGGGGTGCCAAGGCAGGGGAGGGGCGCGGTGTTCCCGAGCGGGCTTGGCTCCAGCACTCCAAGACCCTCTGGGGAGCGGGGCTGCCTGCTCCCTGCCCGCCTATCCCGTCGGCAAGGCTTTGCTGGGGCTAGATCCCAGGGTCCACCTGGCTTTTGCCAGAACCCCCGCCTCCACTCTCCAGGCCGTTCCCAGGTTCCCTTATGATTGGAACCCAGACTGCCCAGTCCAGCCCCCTGACCGAGCCAGCTCCCAGCGCTGTCCTCCAGTCGCCCCCAGCCAAGTCTGAGGCCCCAGACTGCTTACCTCAGCAGGCCCCCTGGCGGGGAGTAGGCAAAGCACTTGAGGGTCGGGTACTGGGGTCGCAGGAGGAAGGAGAGGATGGCAGCGGTGCCTGCGCCCAGGGAGTGGCCCACCACTATCAGGCCGTAGTGTTTGGTTCCGCGGCCCTGGGGACCGAGAGAAGCCCTGAGAGTCCTGCCCCGCTGCCTGCCAAGCTGACACCAGGGAGGCAGAGGGGGCTTCCCGGAGTCCTGGGATCATGTCTGTGCTGTGGCTGCTGGGGCAGAGGAAGGGCCGAGCTAGGCCCCCACAGAACAACTTCTTGGGGAGACTATATAACAAACTCCTATTCATCCTTCAAAACCTTGCACAGAGGTTACCTCCTTGGAGAAGCCCTTCCTGATTTTCCAGGAGAGGCTTGCTCCCTCCTAGATACTGCATCTGCACCTGGGATAGACCTTTAAATATAATGATTACACTCTATTATAATCATTTGGTCACCTGCTCCCATCCCTGTGCCCCAACCACTAGACTGGGGTCTCCTGAGGCCAGGGACTGCTTGGCTTTGGGAAGGGCAGTTAGGAGCACCTCAGGAGCTGCCTGCCTGCACAGGGAGGAGTGGGCAGTGGGCAGGCCCAGATCGCCCTCAACCAGAGCAGCACCCCTTCTATCTGTTCTGCAATTATCTTCTATGTTCATTCTGCTCAACATTTTGGAAGCCCCAGAACTGAGCCATCTTTAGCCTCCAGTGCCTGGCACCGAGCGGGTGCTCACAACTGCGTGGGGCTGAGCAGGGGTGTTCAAGAGGAGCTGGTACAAAAGAAGAAAGGGCCAGAGAGGGTGGGAGGGACTGAGCAAGTGAGGAGGGGCTGGGAGCCAGGGATGGAAGGAGAGTGTAGGAGCCTGGCCTGCAGGGGAGGCTCCATCATTCACCTGTCCTGTCCCCAGTCTGTTGCCCTGGGGGAGGGCGAGCTGGGTGTGGCAAGGGCTCATGGCATGGAAAACGCCTCACCAGGTCTCGCCCGAAGGCCTGAGACAGGACCATCTCCTGCTCCAGCTTCTTTTTGATGTACTCAGCCGAGAGGACCATTCCCTGGGTGAGGAGGAACAGAGGTGGGCGTCACAGGGAGGGAGGGAGGCCTGTCAGGGACCAGCAAAACCACAGGGATGTGAAGCTCACTAACCCTGTCCCTCCCATTTCCCCCTTTGGTCCTCATGACAAGCTGGCTGGGGGCGCTGGTGGACACTTAATCACATCATTTCTATTTCACAGATGAGAAAACTGAGGCTCAGAGGGATGGTGTGCCTAATAGGAACCAGTGAGATCTCTTCCCGGTTGCCTCCTTGAGCTCTTGTGGGACAGGATCTGCGTCGGGCAGGGCTGTGGGGGTCCTGGCAAGTGGGGGGCAGTGGACTTTCCAGACGAATCCGCACCTCTCTGACCAGTCTCTCCTGGTGAGCCCAGTGACACCGGAGGAGCCCCCACCCCAACAGGACAGGCCTGCGTGCTGGCAGCGGAGAGGAGAAGGCCAGGGGCCGCCAGGGGAGCCCACGAGGAGGGTACCTTGTGTCCCAGCCAGGTGCCATGGTGCCCCTCCACAGGGAGGCGCTCGGCGTCACCGGTCAGGTCTGTCAGGGCGTCCTTGTGGGGAGAGAGGACGGTGAGGGGCGGGACTGAGAACAGGAAAAAGGAGGCGGGCACCCTCGGGGGCTGTGGGGGGGTCCACGGGGTGGGCTGGGTCACTGGGCAGCGTACCTTGGGGGACAGGGTTCCCCGGATACTGATCACCACCTTCTTCTTGTCGTGGTCCACTGCCACGTAGAAGGGGGTTTCATAGACCTAGGAGAAGGGCGGCTCATGAGCCTGAACGGCCCCCAGGGTGGAGGCAGATTTGGGGAAGTGACTGAAGCCGGTCTCCTTCAGGGCCCGGAAATCTGGCTCCACTGGCCACTGGGCCCCTGACACCTGCAAGGGCCACAGTAGGTCCCTCCCAACCCGGCACACAGCCTACCCGGCCTTCCTAATTCCGCTGACACGGGCGCCCTGAGTGCTGCCGCCCTGCCTGCTCAGTCCTGAGGGGCTGCCCCCTCCCCAGTGCCTCCGGCTTCTTCCCTCTCAATTCCTTCCCCCAAAGGCTGGGGCCAGGAAGCCCCAGTGCCGGGTTGGGGTCCACTTCCTAGCCCCAGAGCGGATGCAGGCCAGGACGTGGGGAGAAGGAGGCGGCCCATCTCTGGTCTGCCCAGCGAGGGGAGGCCTGGAGGCTTCGGCCAGCCATGCCAGCCAAGCCAAGGGCTCCGGCCGCTGAGGTGGACGGTGTACACTCTCCAGGCCGCAGCGCTGCTTGCCTCCCGTGGCCTGTGGAGGACCGAGGCTGGGGGGACGCTGCACCAGCCTGGCAAGCCCGCCCCAGTCCCTCACCGCATCATGGCAGGAGGTGTAGACGATGTCCACCGCGGTCATGTTCTCGTCCAGGAAGTGGCGCCGGATGGCGATGGCGTTGCAGCCGCAGCAGTTGTCTTCCTCGATGGTCACTCCAGGGGCAAACCGGGGCCGTGCGGGACACAAGCAGCACCTGGGCGGGTGGCAGAGGGCTCAGAGCCAGGGACCCCGACGGAGCAGCGGTCTCCCCCATACTCTCTGGAACTGGTTCTTGCAGCCGTACCCTCTCTCTAAGGCCTCCCCTGCAAAGCTCCACCGGCCCGGGCTGGGCCCAGCCCTCATCTTACTCGGCCTCTCGGCAGCACAAGACCCAGTGGGACTCGCCCTCCCCCTTGAAACGCTCTCCCCATTCGGCTGGAGGCACCCTCTCTCCTGGCCTGCTTCTCCCTCGGGGCAGCCTCCTTGTACTCGTCCTCTCACTGAGGACCCAGAGGTCAGCCCTGGAGCTCCTCTTCTCTCCAGCGACACTCGCTCCTGGGGCCTCATCCAGTCTTGGGCTTTAAATACCACCTACGTGCCAATAAGCCCCAGAGACCTGCTCACATTCAACTGCCTGTGCAACACCTCCTCCCAGATGTCCCACAGGATTGCAACCTTTCCAGGCCCCAGTCCCCGAGGCCCCGCCCCCTGTGCTCCGCAGCTCAGCCCCACGCTCGGCGCCATCGGGTCCTCACCCCACCTCACATCCCACACCAGTCCGTCAGCACGTCCGCTAGCTCTGCCTTCAAATTCAGACCTGGACTCCGAACGCTTGCCCTCACCGCCACCCCCTACCCTGCTCCAAGCCACCTTATCCCTGCCCTGGAGTGTCACAGGGGCCTCCTGACTGGTCTCCCTCATTTATACTCGCCCCTTACGTTCTCAACATGGCTGCCAGAGTGACCCTTTAAGATATACGTCAAGCCACATCACTGCACTCAACACCCTCCGATGCTGCCCTTCCTGTCCGGTATAAAGGCCAGAGTCCTTGCAAGGGCCGAGGGCCCTGCCCCATCTGGCCCTGGTCCTCTGGCCTGTTGCCCGCGACTCCCCTCGGATGCGTTGGCCATATTCCTGCCTCAGCTTCTTCGCACCGTGGTTCCCTCTGCCTGGAACATTCTTCTCGTGGTTTCTGTGTGGCCAGATCCCTCAGTCCTTCAGGCCTCTGCTCAAACGTTATGCTACGGGAGGTCCGCCGCCTGGGCCACCTCATCTGACATAGCTCGCCCCTGCCAAGCCTGACAGCAGAGACAGCCTAATTTTTCTCCAAAACACTGACGTGCTCCAATGGGCTGCATTTCCTGGTCTGTGCCTTGCCACCAGGCGGTGGGCTCCACAGGGCAGGGTTTGCTCTGCCTGGTTCACAGTTACGTGCCCAGCACCAAAAACAGCACCAGGCACATAGCAGGATTCCCCAAAATGAACGGGCGAGCGGCTGAGCTGGGCACCCAGCTCGAGTGCAGCGGCTCCTCGGGCCACCAGAGGGGGCCAGCACCCAACAGATGGGGCCCCGGAGCCCTGAGAGCATGTGACCTCTGTCTGCCTGCTTTCTTGGCTTGACGGCTGAGATTTTATTGATACTAAGAATCCTAGATCTTGGTGATGCACAGAGGTTTGTCTTCACTCGAGCAGCGCCTGAGGGACTGATACATACCCCTCAATGGGAAGAGGCCTCACTGAGAAGACCCAGGGTCCAGCCAAGTCTCGGAAGCAACCAGGCCTGGGGTGGGCAACCGTCTCCATTTACTCTGGGAGACCCCCACACCCCTCACCCGCCACTGCTGGGCCAAGTGGGGACAGGTCTGGGCCTGTGGGCCAGGCTCCCGCTTTCAGGAAGCTGTGGCCCCTCTCCAACCTCAGCCCCGCCCTCTAGCGCCGAGCAGGTGGCTGCCCAAGTGTACGTAGTCTTCAGAGACAGAGACCTGGGCTTGAACCCTTGCTCTGGTGGCCCTTCCTGACCGCGAGGGCCTGGTGGGCAGGTGCTGATAGCTACTTTACAAGGCTGGGGTGAGATCAAAGGCCCAAGATGCAGGAAGCACCCGGCATACAATAGGGACCCAATAAATGGCGATGCCCCCTCTCTCCAGGGAGAAGGCCGCCCCTGAATCAGTGATCTGAGGGCCGGGGGACCGATGAGAGCAGCGGGGCCAGCAGCCTGGAAGGGAGGGCCCGCGGCACCGTCGAGGCCAGCACTCCCGCCTAGAGGAGGCTGGGGCGCTGAGGGGCTCAAAGGTCCTGGGAGCCTGAGGACCCGCTTGGCCCATGGCAGGGCCTCTCCTGCCCACAGGAGACTGACCACACGTCCAGGGCAGGGCTGGAGCCGAGTGGGGTGTCCCCAGGGTGGCGGGGCCATAGACAGGCATGGCCTGCCATGCTCTGTGTGGGATGGCAGGACCACTCCAGGTGAAGGGCCTGGGCCTGAGGCAGGTGGGCTGCCCTCCTTCCTCCAGCCAGTGCTGGGACTCTGGGCTGCTGTGGACAGGCTGGGACTCAGAAAAGGGAGCCCGGCCCTCTGGCCTCCATCCTGACACCCTTGGCTGCAGGCCGGGACTCCAGGCCTGCCTCTTCTCCGCCCCCCAGGGCACTGGGCTCTCACGGAGCCCTCACGGGGTCTGAGGTCCTTCTGCTCCCTCTCCCCGCAGCATTGAGAAGCTGCTGCAAGTACAGCCTCGCTCCTGTCTGCAGAGCCCCCCAAGTGCCCAGGCTGCCAGTGACTCCCTGGCTTCTGAAATACCCCACAGGTGGGCAGGACGAACACTGCCTGTACAAATGACGTCCCCACTCTGCCAGTGAGAAATGGAGGAGGGCTGTCGGAGCCCAGGTCTCAGGACTCCTGGCCCAGTGCTCATTTGGAGAAGCCTCTCAGCCGCTGCAGGGGCTCCCAAGGATGCTGGGGGGGGGGGGGAAGCAGTGTGCGGGCTGGCAAAGATGGGGAGGGGCGTGGGGATGCCCTGGTCAGCTGTGTCAGTCGCTGGGGGATGGTGAGAACAAGCCTGAGAGCCCCCCAGCTTACTGGGAAAAGGACGCTGAAGGAGGGAGTGGCTACTTGTGCCCCAAGGGCGGTAGCGACGTGGAACAGAAGCTGCCCGCCCAGCGTGCCAGCCTTTCCGGAACAGGGAGCCCAGGGAGCTGTCCTCCTTCTGCCCGGCCTGGGCAGAGCATGGAGACACCAAAGAAGGGGAGGGGCCCTCGTGGAGCTGAGCCCTCCTCTGGCCCACTTAGGAAAGCAGAGCCCACCCCGGCCCCCCGCGGTGGGCTAAGGGCGGCACCCCGGCTGAGGCCTTGCCAACTCCTTGTGAAGAGGGCTGGAGCCTTTCACAAAGGGCCTTCTTGCTGCCCTTCCAGAGGCTTCTATGGATTGGGGCTCAACCGGGAAAGGCCTTTCTTCCAGAAAGGCAGAGCACAGGAAGGGAGCCGGGAGAAGGAAGATGTGGGCAGAGGGGAGTAGTTGAGGGGGCAGGGAGAGAGATGGGACAGGGGTAAGCGCACAGCCAGATGCTGGGCAACGTCTCATTTCGTCCTCTCAAACATCCCCATTTTACAGATAAGGAAACTGAGGCTTGCAGGGGTAGACCGACTTGCCCAAGGCTGCCAGTGACAAAGCGTGGATTCAAACCTGATACCGTGTGATTCCAAAGCCCATGCCCTTCCCCATCCAGGGATAACACCGAACTAGAAAGGTTGAGGCCCAGAGATGGTGCGGAACAGAAGCAACGCGGGCCACAGGGGGCAGGGTAGCAGGTACAGTCCGTTTAGGGAGAGCCCCCCATGGGCAGGCCCGGCATCGTGACCACAGCCCCTCTGCACATGCCGCTAGCTAGGGGGACGGGCCGGTATACTCACGAGCAGGACCGGGCCAGCTGGCAGAGGCCACAGGCCGGCTTCCGCATCAGGTACATGGGCCACCCGTAGGCAGCCAGGGCAAAGAGCATGTAGTAGCAGACCTCTTTGTAGCGGAGCATCTCTTGCTGGAAGAGAAGAGGCAGAGAGCGGTCACCTCCTGCCCTTCCTGCCTGTAGCCTCAGGGCCCATGGGCTCCCCTCGATGGAGGATGGAGGCAGGAGCTGCCCTCCCAACGGGCTGCAGACCACCCCCACCCCCGCCTTGGAGGACCAGCTCCTCCAGATAATTGCATTTCCCTAATTATCTCCATGCAACCAGGGCACGAATCCTCCTAAGACCTGTCCCATTGCACCAATCTCAGAAATTAATGATTTGGGGACAGAAAAGCACTCAGAGCACTGGATCGATTTCTTCGCCCGTTTTCCCGAAAAGGGAAGAGAGGGGGAGGTTACCGCGACAATCGCCCACCTCGGCAATCAGGCCCCCGGGAAGGGGGATTTAACCCTGAGAGGTCCGGACCCTCCAGAGGGGGTTGCCCAGGCCACAGAGCAGCAGGGCGGGCCCTGGAGACATGGACATGCTGGGGACCAGACCAGTGGCCCACCGTCAGGGCGTCTGGGCAGACTGGGATCTCTGAGAAAGGCGCCGGTTTGAAAGCTGGTGTCTGAGGCCGGTGGCGGTGATCAGCCTGACCGGCTGCAGGAAGGTAAGGAGGCCCAGGTATCCCAGCAAAGCGGCTTCCGGTGCCCCGGGTGCCCCAGGCACTGGGGACTCCTGCACTTAGAGGGAATTAGTCACCTTGTAAAAGGTGAAGAGGGTGATTAGTCATCTTGTGAAGTGAAATAAACAGCACCTTCATCAGGGCCCCGAGGTGTCTGCTCTCCAGGAAAGCACTGGAGGAGGGAGGTATCCCCTTCCGCTCAGGCAGGAGGGCAGGGCGCTGGCACCTGGAGGCTCAGCTGCCCCTTCCCTGCCCCCCACAGGCGAGAGAGGGCATGGTGAGAGCGGGCCTGGGCAGCCCCGGGAGGCTGGGACGGCTGCTCTGGGCACATGCTATGGACAGGCTTTTTTTTTTTTTTTTCCAGTACGCGGGCCTCTCACTGTTGCGGCCTCTCCCGTTGCGGAGCACAGGCTCTGGACGCGCAGGCTTAGCGGCCATGGCTCACGGGCCCAGCCGCTCCGCGGCATGTGGGATCCTCCCGGACCGGGGCATGAACCCGTGTCCCCTGCATCGGCAGGCGGACTCTCAACCACTGCGCCACCAGGGAGGACAGGCTATTTTAAGAAAGGATACAAATGCCCATTTTGGGGAGCGGGGGCAAACAGAACAGGCTTTTCCAGGGGATTCAGATTGTGAAGGATGAATCCTTTCTAACGCTGTCCCGACTGGCACGACTGGCGCCGTGCAGGGAACGGGGCTCAGGATGGCTCATCCCCTCCCCACCGGGGCTCTGGGTGAAAGGCAGGCCCAGCACCATTTATGCTGCCGCAGGAACAGACTCAGAGGGGTCAGGGACTTGCTCAAGGTCACAGCCCCCGGCTACACTAAATCGGTTTGCTTCTGGGGCAGGGCCGGCCCTCCGGCTGCAGCTTCAGCCCTGGGTGAGGCGCTCCTTTACTGGGACACACACACTGGATTTCTCCTAAAGGCGCTTAAGAAGTTCTGCTACTCAAAAAAGCTTGGAAACCAAAGTGCTGTGTCCTGCTGCCTTTTGTAACAGTAACAACCATGGCAATAATAGTAACAGCTCACCCTCCTGAAGCCCTTTATCATCTCAGGAGGCCAGGACCAAGCATTATGAGCACTGAGAGGCCGATTCAGGGGTCTTTTCTGTAGAACCAGCGTGACGCAGGGGTGGGGGTGGGGCCGCTGGGGGGGACTCGGGAGGAAGGGGGCGTGAACTGAGAAGGGGGGCCGCCTGGAGGGCTGAGGGGGGACCCGCGCAGAGCAGGTGTGCCCAATGCTGCCAGGGCAGGTGGTCTGCTCGGGTCGTCCTGGCAGAGGGAGAGGAGCCGGCACGGGTGGAGGCGGGTGGCTCGGACTCACCGAGTTCTTGAGGTCGAGGTACTTGGTGTTTCTGGTCACCGGCATCCCAGACAGGAAGGCCAGGATGTCATTGTTGGCCTGGAAGACAGGTGCGTTAGGGTGACTGACCCGGGCCCAGCTGCACGGCTGAGAAAGGGGTCCAGGCCCCCAGCTCTGCACCCTGCCTGCCTCCCCAGGGCCTGAGAGCCCAAAGGGGCATGTGGTTTCTAGCTCTTCCATGACCTGGCCAGTTTTCCAAAATCTGAGGTCTCCTCATATCTCCAGTTGCTCCCCTTCCACCCAAAGCATCAATCCCCTGGGACGTCGCTAGCCCAGGCCGGGAGAAAACGTATTTTGCATGGGATGCCGGGAGACCCCAACTAGGACTGGTGTGTTGGCTGGGGTGGGGTGGAGAGGCAAGCACAGAGGCTGGAGCGTGGAGCTGGATGCTTCATTGGGCCCCTGTGATTAGACGTCCCCTGGGGCCCTGGAGGCAGCCTTGCGGCCCCGCAGAGGGAAGTCACTCAGGCAAGAGCCATGAGTGGTGAAGGGTGAGCTGGGGAAGGGAGGGAAGTGAACGTCAGAGGGTGGCCTCCTGGGCCAAGAGGGTGGGTGGAACCCGGGGGGCAGCAGGGGCGGCAGGGAGGGCCCGGGAGGAGGGCGGTGCGGGGAGGTGGCCTGAGCATGGCCGCGTGCTCACCTCGTCCAGCACGGCGTTGCGCTTGGCCCGCTGCCGCTGCCGGAGCAACACCAGGCCAGCGATGATGTCGGAGGGCACGATGTCCAGGTCTCGGAAAAACTCGGCAAAGAGGTAGGCGATTTCCGAGTAGGCGTCCTACGAGGTCCAGGGAGGCAGGAGGCGGCGGCAGGGGAGCAAGAGAGAGGACGAGACACGGGGCGTGAATGTCCGGGGCTGGGTGTCTGCTCGGGGTCCCCTGTGCAAGTTCCCCCAGCCCCCCACATGCGGCCCTCTGCAGCCGTGACCCTGAGGGCCCTGTCCTGGGCTCCGGGCCCCTGTAGACCCGGCAGAGGCTGTCCCAGACACGGCTGACCCTTCTCCTTCGGCGCTCACCGGGCACCGTCTACCCCCGCACAGATGCCCCCGGGAGCCGTTTCCTGTTCTTTCCTCAGGACTAGGAATCAAGGCCTGGGCCTGGCCTGTTTCTCCTTCAGCCTTTCTCTCTAGCAGAGGAGCCAAAACTAAGCTCCTGGCTGCTTTCCCCACACTGAGTTTCTTCCCACCTCCCACCAGCTGTGACCTTGAATGCCCTCCTAAGGGCTCTACGGAGCCCTGGGTCTCAGGCCCCCTCCCCGACCTGTCCACGGTTGTAGGCTCAGGGACCCCCACCATGTGCCTGCAGAAGGGGCATGTGACCTGGGGCCACTGGTCCCCCTAGCTGTCCTGCCAGCTCTGTTCTCAGGACAGCCATGCTTGGGGCCTGGGGGCGGGAGGCAAGGCAGACAGACGCAGCCCTTCCAGCAGAGTGCAGCCTGCCCTGCCCCACGACAAGCTGAAGTCTGGAACCTCTTCCCTAACTGGTCAGGAGAGGCTGTGATGGGAAGAAACTCATGGCAACTGGTTTTCTCTCGCTGGGTTTCACCCTTGAGTGTGTGGCACATGCAAGAGAGGAAAAATCAAGGGCTGCAAACTCAAAAGCCTAATGGGGCCAAACAGAGCCTGCTACTGCTTTGAGAGGCCCACTTTGGGCAAATCTAGAAATACTGAACTTTCCCTACACTCCCCTCATTTTTAAATGTTGGCCACCAATTCAAATTTTTAAGCAACACAGCATGAGGTGATCAAAACGTTCTCTGGGCTGGACCTGACCTGACCTGACCCCCAGGCCGTCAGTGTTTGATGGGACCCAGGTTCTGGGGAGCCCCGGCCTTTTTGAGAAAAGTCGTTCTGCTTTTTCCCCAGGCTCCAACGCCAGCCCTGAAGCTGTCTGCCAGGAGGGGTGGGTGTGTCCTCTGCACGCCCTGAGCTGAGACCCCTCAGACTCCCCCGAGAGCCCCGGGGTGGGGGTGGGGGTGCTTCCCACCCACCAGGGAACCTCTGGGGGTGGGAGGGACTTTCTTACGCTTGATTACTCACTCCACGGCTCACCAGGGGCTGCTAGTGGGTAGGAGCCACTCAAGGCTTCCGGGGGCTTCCATGCAGGGCACCTGCTGTCTGGCTTGGGGAGGAGCGGTCTCCTGACCTCACTTGCTCTGCCACTAACTACCTGTGCAATGCTGAGTAAGTCACTCCACCTCTCTGGGCCTCAGCTGCCTGATCTGCAAAACGAAGGGTGGGACTAGATGACCCCTAAGGGCCCTGCCTCCCCTCCCCAACCCGGGGGCCACGCACCACTGACCCGCAGCGCCCTGGCGGGTGCGGAAGGCTAACAGTACGCATCGAGGGACGGATCTTCCAGAGGGAACTGCGGCTGCTGAGATGCTGCTTTTCTGTCTTCGGGTTGCCCTGATATTTGAGTATCTCTTCTCCTAAACTAAACTCTTGAGTTCCAAGGGGGTGGATAAAAGGTCTTCACATGTTTCTGTCTCCTTGACAAAGCAAGGGGTTGGCTGTCTCACATGCTGGAGGGAGTCCTTCAGTGAATAGTAACAGGTCCTCTTAGGAGCAGGCTGTCACCTCACTCCTGCCCCACCCGGCAGAGCTGCGGAGGGAAGCCTCCTGAGTCGCCGACAGCAGGATGTGAGCCCCAGGACGGCGACTTCCCAGTACTTACTGACTGGGAGTCCTTCGTCCGAGTACAGCAGAGGAACACTTTGAGCCGGCGCGACCAGCTGGTGGCCTGACCCTCTTCTAAGCGGTGCCTGCAGTGGGGGAGAGTTGGTATGTGTGAGGTCAGAGGGCCCGAACAGAAGAGCTGGGCCCAGACATTACAGAAACAGGACAGCCTGTTCCCAGGACCCTAGCAAAGGGCTCCCCAGTAGGAGGGTCTAGGGGAGAATAGGCCTGGGTCCGGCCAAGGCTGGCCGGCCAGTGACCTGGCTATCAGCCAGCAGGGCTCTCCCTGGGGGGCTCCTGATGGCCTAAGATGGTGCACTGTTGGCCAAGGCCAGGGCCTACGCTCCCAACTTCTGGCAGACTGACAACAGCACGCTCTGGGGGGCTTCAGAGCTGGCAGCCCGAACTGGGGGCTGCCCTGCAGTCCACTCCAAAAGCTCAAATCAAGAGCCCTGGGAGATGGTGGCAGGGTGCTGGCCTCTCTGCCGACTTGTTTCCTGGCCTGGAGCAGACCTGCCGGAGAGACCTGTTTCCCCTCTCAGAAAGGATTTCTCACATTGTCTGTACTTGGGGAAGTTTAAGGGGCTGAATGAGGCTCTGCATTCTTCAACTCCTTGGATCTGTTACATTAGAGGGGAGAGGGCCCCTGCCTTTCATCTGCATGGCTGGCCCCTGTCTGTTCCACCCTCAACCCCAGCCCCAATGGGTCTGGCTGCTCTGATGGGGAGTCAGGGTACCCAGGAGTCTGCACCCAAAGGGAGAACTATTGACCGATTATCCACGGAGACCTTTCCAATGCTGGGTGCCCAGAAGTCGGTGTGTTTTGAGCATAAAGATAACAGATCCAATATTAAAAATGTAAATTTCCAGGGCTTCCCTGGTGGCACAGTGGTTGGGAGTCTGCCCGCCGGTGCAGGGGACGCAGGTTCGTGCCCCGGTCGGGAAAGATCCCACATGCCGCGGAGCGGCTGGGCCCGTGAGCCATGGCTGCTGGGCCTGCGCGTCCGGAGCCTGTGCTCCGCAACGGGAGGGGCTGCAATTGGTGAGAGGCCCGCGTACCGGAAAAAAAAAAAAAAAAAAGTAAATTTCCAGACTGAGCACGAGGGGCTGGCTTGCTTTTGTGACATGTGCCCTCCCCTCGGCTCCTTCAGAGCCTGGCGCTGGGTGGTCAGGAGGGGCAGACACGGGTGGCCCTGGGTGCCTGCAAAGCACTTAGCATCCAGCAGGAGTGACAGACCGGGTCCCCCCCTCCCCTGCCTCTCGGCTCCTCTTTGCAACTAAGGGCCGCTTCCTGCTCCCAACCCTGGTTCCACAGGCCATGGGCCACAAGGACAGGGAAAGCCACAGAGCCTTCCAGGGCTACAGGAGGGGGTTAGGAAACGGTGCAAGGGATTTGCTATTTCTGGGACCTGCCAGCCCTAAGGGACTTGGGCAGCCTCACATCCTAAGCCAACGTCCCCCCTACTGGGGACTTGATGAAAGGACAGCATGCTGGCCAAGCTGAGTTCCCAGAGCGTCATGTTCTTTAACCCTTTCTAACCAAATTGGCTTTTAAACATTCGAAGAGAATTTCCTCCCTTCCCTCCGGCAGATGTTAAGAGCTGTATACTCTACTGCAGTACCCTTTATGCCCACCAGGGGGAAGATGGAGCCAATGACACATTTGGCATAAAGCATCAGTTAGGCTACATAGACCAAGACAGGCAGAGACACACTCAATCTGCACAGAAAGTGGGCTTCTCTGGTGGCGCAGTGGTTAAGAATCCGCCTGCCAATGCAGGGCACACGGGTTCGAACCCTGGTCCGGGAAGATCCCACATGCTGTGGAGCAACTAAGCCCGTGCGCCACAACTACTGAGCCCGAGCTCTAGGACCCGTGAACCACAACTACTGAGCCTGTGCTCTAGGGCCCGTGAACCACAACTACTGAGCCCGCATGCCACAACTATTGAAGCCTGCGTACCTAGAGCCCGTGCTCTGCAACGAGAAGCCACCGCAATGAGAAGCCTGTGCGCCGCAACGAAGAGTAGCCCCCGCTCACTGCAAATATAGAAAGCCCATGCGCAGCAACGAAGACCCAATGCAGCCAAAAATAAATAAATTAATTAAAAAAAAAGTCTGGACAGCAAGTTCATGGATCCAGCATCCCCCGCCCTGGGGCTCACTAAAGCGAAGGGAGGGCAGACACTCCTTCCGCAAAGATCCAAGGTCAGGCTTCTAGGAAGTAGTGGTGGGAAGAACCCACCCCAAACCCCAGCAGATTTCACTGGAAGGAGAAAGAGCAAAGGACTTAAACAGCTCCCTGACTCCCAGAGACTAAAATAACCCGTTGGTGTGAGGCAGTAGGGCTTGTGCACAGCCCCAAACCTGGAAGCGGATGAAGGGTCAGCAGGCTTGAAAACGGCCCTGTTAGAAAAACTGTCTGTTGGTTTCAGAGCAGAGGGAGGGCGAGTGGGGAAGAGCCTGAGAGGTGGTCACAGCCACCCAGCTGTGGCCTGGGCTGCCCTCCCAAGCCCGCTCGAGAGTTGGACAAAGCACAACAGGTGGGGACCTGTGAGCTTGAGGACTCTCACTACCCGCACAGGGCCTGGCACCGCTGGAAAACTTTCTAATTCTGATGACAGCCACCGACAACTCCCAACTGAAAAGGCGTTGGCTGCCCTGGGCCCCAAAGGCAATTACCCAGAGTTGGGGAGGGGAGAGTTTTTTCCCCAGGGCCCCAGGAGCCCAGAAACCAGGCCAGGTGGGGGCATGTGCTTGGAATGAGCAGAATGGTACTGGTGGTCGTGGCCAGCTGCACCCGGAGGAACAACAGGCTCCGGGGCCTTGGCTCCAAAACCTGGCATTTGGGGCTGGGAGGTGGCCAGCCCAGGCACGGGTGAGGCTCTGGCTACAGTGCCGAGCTGACGCGGAGGGCCCAGGGGAGCTGGGACACAGAGGTGCGTGAGGGTGGGGTGGGGGCCTGGGCAGCACACTCCCCTGGCTGAGGGCTCTTGACCCTGCTGCCCTGGGCTGGGGATGGAGTGCCAGTTCCACTCCCCACCAGCCTGACCCGGGGCAAGTGACCTGCCCGCTCTGGGACTTGGACCCCTCATCTGTAGAATGGGTGTCACAACCGCACCAGGGTTGGCAAAAGGATTAAACAGACTGATGGCGGAAGGGGCTCAGTGCAGGGCCTAATGCAGAACAGAAGCTCAATATATAGGAGTCACTGTGACCCACCCTGGAAGCACTCCCCTCTTTTTCTTTCAATAAACAGGAACCCTGTGAATGTGCCTGGACGTCCTCCCGCATTTTCTCTGCCATGGCACGGCCTCCCCCGCTTCTCCAAAACACTGTGCAAAACATCTCCCCTCCAGGAAGCCTTCCTTGGTTAACCTCCTCCAGCCCCCTTAATCCTAGAGGCAGCCTCGCCTAGTGCTTAAGAGCAAGGGCTCTAAAGCCAGGCTGCCTAGGCTTGACCCCAGCCCCACCATTTACCAGCTGTGTCACCTCAGACAACTCACATAAGCTCTCTGTGCCTCTGTTTCTTCCTCTCTATTACGGGGATGATGCTAACAGCTACCTCGGCGAGTTACTGTAAGTTAACGCATGCAATTCTTGGCTCGCCGTCCGAGCGCTTCCCGCCATTACTCTCGTGTTGTTAGCGCTGGAGATGGTGACAGTGGCTACCATTTACTGAGCACGAACCTCCCATGAGCACGGTGTTAATCACTCCGTTAAACCTCACAGCGGAGCACGAGGCAGGAATTACTGCGGTTCCCACTTTACAGACCAGGAACCTGAGGTAAGCCTTTGGCCGGCGCCCGGGGCTCACACAGGTTTAGACGCCGGGAGAGAGGCGTGGGGCCGGCCTCTGTCCACCGTCAGCAAACCCCGCGGGGGACGCCCGCCCGCCCGGCCCACTGACCGCAGGTTGTAGGTCCGCAGGTTGCGCTGCCTCCTCTTGGTGGCCCTCAGCTTGACAAAGGTGCGGCCCGTGGGGTCGAAGACGCAGAGGACGGTGATACAGACGCTCAGGATGACCACCCAGTTGCAGACAACCATCCCTGTGGAGGCGGCCGTGGGAAGCCAAGGGTCATGGTGCTGGGGACACCTCTCTGGCTCTGAAGAAGGGGCACTGCAGCCTCCCTACCCCCAACTGCTTCTGGGGCCCAAGAGCAAGGCTCCAAAGGCCCTGGCCCTAGCCTCTGGCCACACAGCCATCCCCCCTGGCTGAGCCGTGACCCCAAGGCCCATCCTTGGCACGAGCAGACAGCTGTGTGGGTTTCTGGAGCCCTGGGCAGCGCTGTGCCTGCTGCTGCCCCCGAAACCCAGGGTTCCCCAAGGGGGTATGGCAGACTGCCTTCCGTCCTCATGGAAACTGTTTCCCTCTCACGGTGCCTGAGCTTCCTATTCTCTAACCTGACCTGTCCCCTCCACCCCAGGGCTGCCCTGTCTAACCTGGCCCTGTGCCCTCCACGCCAGGGTTAGGGTTAGGGTTAGGGTTAGGGCTGACCCCGTTCCCTCCATCCCGGGGCTGCCCTGTCTAACCTGGCCCTGTGCCCTCCATGCCAGGGTTAGGGTTAGGGTTAGGGTTAGGGCTGGCCCCGGCCCCTCCACCCCTGGGCCAACCAACATACCGAGCGTAACGTTTTTGGCAGTGAGGTCATTGCAGGAGGTGTAGTACTGAGTGAGCCAGACGATGCCCACGATGGCGTAGATGAACTCGATCACCAGGATGGCTGCAAGGAGAGCAGGGCCCCAGCTGAAGGACGGGGAGGCCCTGGAACCTGGGCCCGGCTCCTCTTGCCACAGGATGCCCAGCCAGCTCGGCAGTAGACTGCCCGCCGCCCCTGCCACGCAGGCCTCGTGGTGCAGAGGGCCCAGGGAGTGTGGCTGTCCCACCACCGGTTCTACTCATGTGCCCTCAGGCCCCGACGTCCCCCTGAGAAGGTGACTGCAAAGGAGGCGTTTCTCTGTTCCTTCAGGAATTAGAACTATATCCATGAACTCTGGGATCAGACGCATCTTAGGCAAGTTACCTAATCTCTCTGAGCCTCCGTTTCCTCGTCTGTAAAATGGGGGTGACAAGGTCCACGGTACAGGGCTGTGAGAACTGGGTGACGGGGTGTTCATTTCATGGAAACTGCTATTCCCAGGAGGGGGCCTCTGGTACTTGAGGCAGGAGAGGGAAGGGGCCCCAGCAGCCAGCTGCCCAGGGTCCCCTGCCTAGACCAGAGCAGTGGGCCCAGGGCTGAGATGGGGTTAGGGGGGCAGGTGGGAGAATTGACGGCCCCCCAGGGGGCAGCATTGGAAGCCCCAGCTCTGCAGCCATCCCAGTGTGGCAGCCGAGAGCCCAGGCTTTAGAGCCAGACAACTTGGGTTCAAATCTCAGCTCTGACACTCATATGCTTACTAGCCGTGTGACCTTAAGAGAGCAAAGTAACCTCCCTGGGCCCCAGGTTCCTCATGTGCAAAATGAGGCCAACAGTGGCTCCTCCTGAGTTAACACGGGAAGAGGACCTAGCACAGACCACAGGAGCACCAGAGTAGCCACCAGGAGTGACTGGGAGAAGAGGAGACAGGCGGGTCCTCTGGGAGCTGGTCCAGGCCCCTGAGGGGCTTCCCTGGGAGGGTGGGGGGCTGTTTGGGGAAGGGTCACAAAGCAGCTGAAGAGATATGCACAGCCTAGACGGAGCAGCGGTCGGCAACCTTTTTCTGTAAAGGGCCACAGAGTAAATAATATTTTTAGATGTTGTGGGTCATAAGGTCCGTCACAACTTCTCGGCTCTGCTGTGGTCATGCAAAAGCAGCCAGAGGCAATAAGTACTAAATGAATGAGTGTGGCTGGGTTCCAATAAAACTTTATTTAAAAAACAGACGGCGGGCTGCGCTTGGCCCTCAGGCCGTAGTCTGCCCACCCCCGGTCCAGAACCGGGCCCAGTAAGTCTGCCTGTTCGCTGCTGGCCCTGGTGCTGGCACAGGGCCCAGCCCATCGTGTGTGGCCGAAAGAACGCTGGGCCCAGGAGGAGGGTGGGGGTGGGGGTGGGCCGGAGCGGCCCCCTCACCCACGGCAGGGGGCCCTTACCCAGGCGCACGTAGAGCACGTACTGCATGGATTCGCGGGGCTCTGTGTGGAGGATGCCGCCGCGCATGCTCAGCCAGATGATGGCCATCTCAGCGATCATGCAGCTCAGCAAAATGCCCAGGTAACCGCGGCCGTGGTCCACCAGGTTCAGGGAGCAGGCCTCGTTCGGGTTGTAGACCAGGCCGAAGAGCACCACGGACAGGATCACAAACCTGGGGGAACGTGCACATGAGAGGGGCCGGGCGGCCCACGCACCTCCCATGGCCTCTGGCGGGCAGCCGCACGCAGCCTGGACGCGGGGTGGAGGGCTTCACTGCTCTGGGAGCAGGACCCCTGTCTACCTGGCAGCAAGTCCCTCTGAGGACACGGGCATCCAGGGACAGGGGAGCGAGAGCAGGGAGCCCAGCCACCAGCCGTGGGCAGACAGCACAGCGGCTCCGCCCAGTGCTGGGGTCAGGTCCGGCGGTGGCCAGGCGGGGTCTCTGGGCTCCACGGGGGTATTGCCCTAAAGGCGCAGCCGTTTCAGCACCAACTCCGGGGAGCTGGGAACACAACAGGGTTGGGACAGATGGCCAGCAGGCCTCCTTCCAGGCCTGTGGCGTGGCCCCGAGACTCACCAGGTGGTATGGAGGAGGAAGAGGAAGATGGCTGGCAGGACGAGGTCATCGCTGCCCACAGACCAGCGCCGCCGGAACACCACGATCCCGGGCATGGCTGGCAGCTCTGCAGAGGCTCAGCGGGCCTGGCGCTCACCTCCTGAAACAGAGCAGAGGACCCTGAGGCTGCCCGGGCTGCTGCGGCACCCAGGGCCACCGCGCTCCTGGTCAGGTGTGCCCAGCAGCAGAGCCATCTCTCCCAGGCCCTACAGCCCCAGGGCTTTCAGGCCTATCCCTGGGCAGGATCCACCTCCCACAGTATCCACCCCCTGGAGCCGATATCTAAAACTGTAGCAGCCAGACACTGGCTTCAGTCTTACCCGTGAGGACTCTCCTCCCCGCAAGACCGGCACAGACCCCTTGGGATCAGCTCTGCCTGGGGTCACCCCAACAGGAACTGCTCAGCTCCCTTAAAGACCTGGGCTCACCCCTGCCTCCCTTTCCATGGGATCAGGGAGCCCCCTCACCCACCACCTGCTGCCCAGTTCATTCTGTCCTTGGGGTTGGGTGAGGGCTTCCCAGGCCAAGCCTGAGCCTGTCTCCCGGCATGAGCCGAGCCGGGCAGGTGGAAGGTTGAAGGCCTTGGGGAAGGTGGGGGTGAGGGCATGCGTGGGGCTGGCACACATGGAGGATGGGAGCGCCCAGCACATAGTAGGTGTTCAGTAAATATTTGCGGAATGATGTCTTCCGTTTCGTGCTTTGCCGGAATGCTGGGAGCACGCTCCATGACTTGATTTTGCACCCGTCAGACAGAATTCCCAATCACAGCTATGCCTCTTGGCAGGGAAGGACGTGGTTGAGACAGGGGGTCAGGAGTGTAGCTGGGGTGCCCAGCCCCTCTGCCGGAAGGGCAGTGGGCAAGCCCTGCGGGTATCCCATCCTCCTGGCGACCACCGCTCCCACACCCACCCTGGGCCATGCAGCCTTTACCGCCCAGATCTCAACTCGCTGAAGTAGCTGAATTCAAGTTAGCCACAGGCAAGCTCAGGGAGGAGGGCCCAGGAATCCGGGCCTCCCCCCCTCCCTAGAGCCCTAGGAACCAGGGCAGGGGCTCCGGCTGGTTGGCTCCCCACAGTGGGGGGCCCGGGAGACACGGGTGAGGGGCTCCGGGGCAGCCCTGCGCTCAACTGTGCGGAGGAACCCCTGCTGCGGGAGGCTGGGTGCTGGTGGGCAGCTGCCCCCAGGCTGGCAGAGGCTTACATGGCACCTGGTCCAGAGGTGGGCGGCAAGTCCTCCTCTCCCCGGTGACGGCTCCAGGGAAAAAGAGTGTCTGCGGAGACCGGCATCACTCGGGAAGTGGCCAAGTCTCCCCGGCCGGTGGGCGCGGCCCTCAGGGTGGGCGACGGGGTGTGGAGCCAGGTGGCCGGCCAGCACGTCCAGCCCAGCCCGTCTCGGTCGCCCTCTCCCTGGTGCAGCCGCTTCATCCAGCCGCTGCCAGGCTGCTCCCAGAGAGGTGGCGGCCTGGCGGGCAGGCTGGCGGGCTAGCCTGCTGGGGTCGTGCCTACTCCTCCCCCCACCCTCAGGAAGTGACATCATCCCACTCTCTCCAAGGAGGAGTCGGAGCACGGATTCTGGGAAGCAGGAGAAGGATGGAGAGCGCGGAGCTGCGTGGCGGGGTGTCCGGGGGGTGGGGGTCTGGGACTGCAGGAGGCTGGGGCTCCAGTCCTGTGTCTGTGACAAGTGGCTGACCGCAACGGCTCCGGTTTGAAAGGACGGACGGGATGGGAGGGGCTGGGACTCCATGGGTGGCAGCAGGGCTGGGAAGGGCAGAGCTGCCAACAGCTGGTATTTCAGCCGCCAGCTCTCTACAGCCCTTCCCTGATCCCAGGTGGCCCACGGAGGGTGAGCTGGAGCGTAGGGTTGGGCTCAGGGGCCCCTCACACAGATGAAGGGACTGAGAGGCCCCAGCAGGTGCTGCGGCGCCGCTCTAACCAGGCCAGACCCCGGCAGAGGAGGGGAGGGCTGTCCCAGAGGGGCTGGCGGGTGAGGGCCGCCCTGCCAGGAGCCTAGAACATCTCGTGCTCAGGGATGCGAGGGTGAACCCTTCCCAATCGCCTGCTCTCACCCCCGCCCTTCACCTCTTGGAGTCTAGAATGGCTAGAACTCCCTCAACTCACACGTATCATTCACTTAACAACCCCGGGTACACGCGGCCCCGCCCTACCTGCTCTCAGGCGGGAGAGGTGGGGTGAGCCTGGCTCCCCTGCAGAAGTGGCCGAAGATCTGTCAAGACCCTGGAGTGATACGGCCAGTGGCAGCCTCTGTCCCCCGGCTCAGGGAGTGCCCAGCCGACAGCTGTGGTCAGTGCCAGTCCCACCTAGGTCACGTGGCAGGGCTGCTGTGGGCTGACCCCACCGGGTGCCCCATTACAGGCCTGGGGACCACACCCCACGCCCTCCAGCCTGCACCCGGGCCCAGCCCCCAGCTGGGCAGAATCCTAGGCCCAGCGCTGCCTGGCTTCCGACCCGGGCTCCATCACCCACTAAAGGTATGACTTACTAGTTGTGCCTCAGTTTCCTCATCTGTAAAGTGTCGATTATCCCCACCTGCTAAGGGTCTAGTGCGGACCATACGAGAGGGCCCAGCAGTGCTGGACAAAGCCAGCGACGGTCTTAGCTCAGGCGGGCGAAGCAGAGGGAGAGTGCGTGAAGCCGGTGGACCAGCAGCCTGGGCTAGTGGATTCTCCAGCTGGTCACCACCAGGTCACGGTGTGGGCTGGGGGGTGACAGCGCCTGTGCTGCTGCTGGGGGAGGATGGGCCACTCTACTCCATGCAGATTCATACATCCCAGGGCTGCTATTTTTAAGGGCCTGAAAGACGCCCTTTCTCTCGAGACCCCAGCCCTTCACAATGGGGGCCTGTTCCCCTGCTGGGGATGTGATTTCATCCGGAGGAAATGTCTCAGGATGGGGGAGGGCAGAGGCTACTTCCTGGTCCGGGGCTGCCACAAAGCACCACCTCTGGCTCTCCTCCCCTAGGGCACAGGGTCCGTGCCCTTCAGTAACCTCAGTGGGGGCAGCGCACAGCCTCCCTTCCTTACCCAGACCAGGGGCACTTCCAGGGGAGGTGTGGCGCCCCCACCGGTGGGGGGGGGGGGGAACGGGGGCACTGCTGGGCGCCTCCCATGCCCCTGGCTGGGCACCCCCCCAACAGAGGCAGGTGTGAAGGGAGGCACCAGGACAACCCCACACGTGGATGGAATGACTTGAGTGGCACTCTGAGGCCCCCTTCTTCCTCCACCCACAAAGCCCGATTTCCTTGATGGAGATTCAGGCCCCCGAGTTAAGTATCAACCATTCTCAGAGTTCCTCTCTCTAAAAATGCAAAACTGTTTTCTAAGATGCACATGCTGATCCCGACTTTGAAAACCTTCCATGGCTCCAGTGGTCTGCAGGATAAAGTCCAAGCCTCTCAGGCAGCAGCTAATGGCCTCAGTAACTGGCAGGCCTGTGCAACCTTGGGCAGGTGCCTTGCCCTCTCTGAATCCTGGAGCAGGAAGATACTCCCCAAGCCCTAAGGATCCCAGGCATAGATAGGCACAGGGCCGCCTTCTGGCTGGGGAGGCACTCCAGCCCCTTCTCACACTGCCTCACCCTCCTTTCCTGACCCCCCAAACTTGCTGCTCCCTAAAAACACCTCATTGGACTCTGTGCTTTGTTTACCCCAGTTCCTCATCCTACTCATCTTTCTCAGGCCGACCAAAAGTCGGCCCCCTTTGAAACCCTCCCCGACAGCAACCCGCACTCCTCTCACGCAGAACAGGCTGCACCCTTATGGGATCCCTCATCCCAGTGTAGCCCTGGGCACTTGCTGATTCCTTGCTGCCCATCCCTGTCCCAGCTCAACCGAGAGTCCCGGAGGGCGGGGGCCTTGCAGCATTGCTCTTCTTCACACCCCCTCTCCCCCTGGGCAGCCCTGGCCCCTCCAAACCACTGCTCCATCCCCCTGAAGCAGTTGCCATAAGCGCTGGGGGCATGGCTCCTTCCGTCTTCGCTCAAATCCTCCAGTTTGGGGGAAATGTCGCTCCCCAGCGCTCTCCCTGACCATCCTCTCCTCCGGCTGTCTTAACTGTGCTAGGGCTTTGGTTTCTTCAGCTGCAAAACGGGGACAACAGCACCCCCACGGAAGGCTGCAGCGAGAGCTGGCTGGGACGAGGTCACAGAGGTCTGCATAGGTCCTGGCGGAGCCCAGGGCTCCGTTCACAGTGGGGGGGGGGGGGGGCATCACATCAACAGGGCTCCTGAGGGGCTTCTGGGGACTTCGTGGCAGGGTGATCTGTGACAGGTGCTGGGGTTTGGGCAGGTGCTGGGGATGCCCATGATTGGCTCCAGCTGACCAGTAAGGGCCAGACTGAGCACATACGAGCCCTGACAGGGGCCTTGAGCAGGGGCGCTGCTACTTAAACTGCCCTGGGCTGGGCCTCACCCTTGATCCTAAGGTCCCCTTGGGCTTGGTCCTGGGAGCAGGTTTCAGGGAGAAGTGCCCCTTGGCAGTGGGTCCCAGCTGGTGGGGTGCTGAGAGCTCCCAGGGAAGGGAGGAGGGCACGGGCTGCCTCCGGGACAGAGAGTTCCAGCTCAGGGCGGGTGGAACATGGGAGGTCACCTCGCCTGCCTGCAGGGGGGCCAGGACGCCAGAGTCAGTGTGAACCACAGAGGACAGGATGATGCTGTAGGAGGCCCGTCCAGTGTCACCAGCAGCCTCTAGGTCAGCCCATGAGATTTCCCACCTGGCAGAGGTGGCTTCAGGCATCCGGGCCAAAAATGGGCTAGAAGTTGAGCCTGAAGGAAGGGATGACAGCCAGGTCCAGGCCACCGGGATACACCTGACATCAGCTGAGCACCTCCCATGTCCTGGACTAATCACCTGCCATCCTCACAGCAGTGATGCAGGGTGACAGCCTCGCTCTCACTCCACATGCTCTAAAAACAGGCTGTGTCTGAGTCCTGGCTCTGCACTTACTGGCTGTGTGACCTTGAACAAGTTACTTAACCTCTCTGTGCCATGGTTCCTTATTTCTAAAGTGGGGCTAAGAACAGTAGCTACCTCAGAATTGTCACAAGGGTTAAGTGAGTCATACACTTAAGCCAGCACCTGTCACAGACTAGGTGCTCAGTGCATCTGGCTCTTCCGCTAAATATTTCTATTGAAGAACGAGGAGGCTGAGGCTCAGAGACTCTGCCCCACACCTTCAGAGGAGCAACAGGCTGAGCAGGCTAGAGACACAGGTCCTTCCTTCTGCCGTCCAAAGCCCACACCCACTGCAGGAACGTCAGGGTTAGAAGGGGCCTTGGAAACAGTCCTGGGGCCCCCTTTTATGGGTGAGTAAACCAAGGCTGAGAGAGGCCCCAGAGGCTCCCAGCTTTCCCATTACCTCCACCCCACCTGGTGCTGAACACACAGTCAGGGTCCCCAAGCTGGCCCATCCCTTCCCCTTCCTCACAGCACTCCCATTAGCAGTGTCACCCCAGGGAGCCTGGGCTGAGATCCTCTCTTTTGCACTCTTGATACATAACTCTCTTGGAAGCCGGCAAAATCCACACGAGCTCCCTCGTTGGAGATCAACCCGAAAGACGGCATCAATCATTTGTACGGATTCACGCAGAGTCACCAGTGGCTAGCTCTCCACCTTCTCGGCGGGCGGGGTCCCCATCACTCCGCAGCTCAGCTGGTGAAGAAGGGGACACCTCAGCCTCAAGCCCACCCTCCCTAGACCCCGTTTAGCCCTACCTGCTGAGGCCTGGTGACTGGGCCAGAGCTGCCAGTCCCAGACCAAGGGCAGCATCCCCAGGCCAGAAAGTCACCACCCCTCCAGACCTCAGTTACCTCTTCTGAGGAATGAGGAGCCTGGACTAAGGGGAGGCTTTTATTTTTGTATTTGTTAATATTTATTTACATCCACAGCTAAGGCTGCATGTGCCTACATAGGAACCACAAACGATGAAAAGGTGGAATATAAATGTAGAAACAAACTTCAGAACAAAAAGTAAGTAGATTAAAATAGAAGGTTGGGGAAATTGTTGTGCATGTGCGAGGCATAAAGGCCGCACAGGAGCTACGTGTAAAACTATCATTAGACGCCATGCTTCCTGGTGGCCAAGGTTAAAAGGGAAATTGGGTAAGGACTCTCTTAGCTCTGTAAGGTGTTGCAATCCTTGGGGCCCTGAGGGGAGGGCCCAGGACTCCCATTCCCATAATGAATGGGATGCCCCATGTGACAGGGCTTTGAAATGAGAAGATGCTCCAAAAACAGTGAAAGGGACAGGTACCTGCTGCCTGCTAGACCCTCTGGGTCTGTGCTGGGCGCTGGAGCTTGTCTAGTCTTGAGGGGTGCATCTGACTTGGGGGACTGACTGCAGGGAGACTGGACCCCGGGCAGCCTGCAGGGCGAGTGGTGGCCCCCAGAGGTTCTGTCCCAGCTGGGGCGGGCTCACCAGGGGCCGCCCTCTGGCCTACGTGGGCTGGCAGACGGCTCCTGCACTCTTTAGCCGTGTCCAGAGCATGGGCTCCAGGGACGGTCAAATCCCGGCACCTCCACTTCTCAGCTGTGTGGCTAGTTAAGAGAGCTAGTTCATCTCTCTGCTGGCTTGTAAGGCTTAAATGAGGGAGCACCTGCAGAGAGAGGGGATCCGCTCGTATTAACTAGAATCATTTCACGAGGCTGCAGGGCGGTTCCAGGGCGATGGAGGAGAGCTCAGCCCACCTGAAGTTGGGGACCCAGGTGTTCTGCTCCCTCCAGCATTTGTCAGTTGCCTACCATGTCTTGGGCCTTGTCTAAGCCCTTTGCAAACATAACTCACTTAATCCTCATAGTAACTGTGAGGTAGGCACTGCTATTACCATGTTTTACAGATGAGATGAAGTGACTTGCTCCAGGTCACACAGCCTAGTTCCAGAGCCCGTGTCTTAACTGCTGCTTCTGAGGAGCAGAATTCAGCTAAAGGCCTGTTTCTGAACCCAGGAGCAGGCGTCCTGTGTCCCCCACGGAGTGAGGGGCCATGGCCTCGGGGACCACAAAGAGCTCTCCGGGTCTTCCTGTGGCTCCAGACTCCTCGTCACACCACCACGGGGAGACTGCGGGCATTGGCCCCACTCTGCAGATAAGGAAAACTGAGCCCGGGGGTCGGGGGGTGGGTCCACGGGCTGCCTGGAGGTGCGTGGGTGGTGGGCCCAGAGCTAGAAACTTTATGTGTCCTCTTATTCCAGCCTCGTCAGACAGTAGGGGTACCACCCCAGCTTTACAGATGGAGAAACCAAGGTCACAGAGGGGCAATGGCTTGCCCGAAGATCCCATGACAAAGACGAGGCAGGGCTGGGATTTCAAAGTAGCCTCCTTGAGTTACTTAAAAGGAAAACTCTCTGCCCGTCAGTGCGATTCCTTCTTCCCACATGTTCCTTCGGCTCTTCGAGTCCCTCTCCCTCCCAGGTGTGGGGTCCCACACAGAAGCTGGGCTCTGGGAGGCACGGGGAGGGGCAGGGCAGCGAAGGAGGCGACAGAGAAGGAGCGCGCGTGGGCCGGGGGCCACGTGCACAGCCAGCCTGGGCCTGGGTGTGTGCAACCCAAGTTAGGGGCCGGAAAGCTGCTGCTTTTCACACGTCAGCTGTGCCGAAGCAGAAGGTAGAGCCGAGCCAGCCTGGGGCTGAGGCCGGATTTCGGCAAGAGGTGGGTCCTCACACGCCCAGGCCCTGGGACTGAAACGGTGCGGTCAGGAGGGGGATGCTGCCGCCTCTGCTCCCCTCCCCCCGCAGAGTCTCAGACTCGCAAGCCCCTTCCTGGCCCTCCCCACCAGGGCAGGCTGGAAGGACCAGGGGAAGCACCTCCTATGCCCCTCACCACGAGCCCATGGGTGGGTATAGCTGTTCTCATGTCGCAGATAGGGAAACCGAGGCTCCAACGTTAAATAACCCAGGGAGTGGGAGGCCAAGTCAGGCTTCGAAGCCAGGCCTCCCTGCTGCGTTCTCTCCACATCCACGTGCTTGCTGGCCAGAGCCCCTCCCCACGAAAGAGCAATCTGGGAGCTGGGCACAGAGTTCAGGGAAGAGGATGAAAAGGAGGGGCCCCAACTACTGGGGGCCACGGCTACGGTCATGCTGGGCTGGACCCGGAAATAGCTCCAACCATTATTCTATCACCAGTTATTTAAAAAAAATTCTTATGTGTCATCTACTACACGCCAGGTACAGTAGGAGCAAGCAGCTCACAGATATTACCTACTTTAATTGCGTCCTTTGAGCAACCCTATGAGGTAAGTGCTATTGTTAACCCACTTTACAGATGAGGAAACAGGCCCAGAGAAGTTAAGAAACTTGCCCAAGGTCACTCAGCTGGTGAGGGCCAGGCCGCGAGGCTCCATCCAGTCTGCGCTCTCAGCCCCTCCCGAGCCCTCATCAGGGCTCCCTTTATCACAGAGGCTCCAGCTTCTCGTTCTCACGCTAATTATTTTCCACTCATCTACGACAAACAGAATTTGCCGTCTGCTACGGGCCCTGTCACTGACACCAGCCAGCTCCCCGGGAATCAACTAGCTGTTCTGGGAGAGTGGCTGGCTGCTGGGGGACGAGGAGGGAGGGCCCGGGAGGCAGCAGGACCCTCCCGTGGCTACTCCGCAGCCCTCCCCGTGCTCTCCTTGGGGGCGGGGGGTGCGGTTACACCAGGGCTTACTTAGTTCTGGGCCGGAATAGACCTGTTTCCCATAGTGGAAGAGGTTCCCCTCTGGCCAGGCCAGGTTTTATTTCTGAATTCTTCCTTGGAGACTGTTTACTTTCCTGAAACTAGGAATGGCCTTTGTCCCACACTCATTCTGGTGCCCGGGGAAGAGGCGGGCTCTGCTGGCCTCCTGATGGGCACTCGCGGCACCTGGGTTTCCCAGCCCCTGGCCAGTTCCTCCCGTCTGTGGATGGATGCAGGCACCCAGCCCAGGTTTGTTTCTGTCCAGGCGGAGTCCTTTCTGTGCTGCCCCTGTGGTCTTCTCAGAGTCCCTCACGTGCTAAATGTCTTTACCCCGCCTCCCCTGGAACCCACCCTCTCAAATGCGTGCACCTGGAGGGTGACGGCTCATCGAAGGAGCCTGCCGCTTCCTTCCCTCCTGCCCTGGAGTGGGACAGCCCCGAGTCTGAATCTTGGTTCTGTCACTTCTAGTTGCCTGTGACCTTCATTTCTCGGAGCCTCAGTTTCCTCATCTGTAAAGGAGGACAATGGAGGCGCCCGCTTCACAGGGGTCATAAGGAGCAAGTGACATAATGCATATGAAGCACTCAGCTCTTGGGAAGTATTAGTTGATATCATTATTATGTATCCATCACCTCTCCTGAGAGCGCTTAGACCTCGTCCTCACTGCCCGAGTTGTGGCAGGGCTGCTGATCTCCGTGAGGGAAGTCAAGCCTCCCACACGGAAAGGCCCTGCTCCCAACCCCTGGCACCAGGCTGACCCATGCCTGCCCTCACCCGTGCCAGCCTACATAATGCCCTGACCTACCTTCTCAGGCAGGGATGGCAGCTTCTCCTAGGAGCCCCACCTGCCAGGCTGAGGCTTCACTGGCCCTGCCTCCTTAATCCACAAAGAGCCACTGAGATGGGAATCACCGTCCCACGGCTCAGCTGGGACTGGGGAGCTCCGGCCCAAGGCCACACCTGTGCTCCTGCGGAATGCCCCTGTCTGTCTGTGTTCCCAGCTCAGTGGCTCAGTGGCTGGATGCCCTGAGGGGCAGCAGCCCACTGCTCATGCCCATCTGCCCAGTTCTGCATCCTACTGGCAGTCCCCGCCAGGCCCTCTCGCCCCTCACCTCCCCCAGGGCCTCTGCTCTCCTGCGAGCCAGTGCCTGGGGGCCCCCAGAAGGCAGTTCATCTGCAATGCTCTGGCCGGCTTCCCAAGAGCTTCCGAGAAGAGACTCCCTGTTCCAGGTGCCGCAACACCTCTGAGAAGAATTAGCACCCTCCACTTCATGAGGGGCCCCTAGCGAGGCTGCTAATGAGAATGTTAAGTGGGCACACCTAGCCTGACACCCCCCCTCTGGGAACCCACCCCCACGCCCAGCATACCCTGTGCCACCACGGTCCTATCGCGCCTGCCTCGTCTGCCTGCACTGGGGGAAATGCTCTCCAGACTCCGGGAGGCTGCGTGGGCCACGGAGGATCTGCGGAGGGGCCACCTGCCCGGGCAGCACGTCCATCTAGGGCACAGGCCCGCACTCAGGCTATTGAGTTTCACTTCAACCATTCCCTGGGCATCGCAGAAGCAGGCAGGGATCGAGTGACTGCGTAACACAAGCTCTTTCCCTGGGGAGGAGGTCTGCAGAGTTCCCGCGTGTGACCGGAGGGCCAGCGTCCCGTCCCCCCACAGAGCATCGCTGGAGGTGGTAGGTGGTGCTTCCAACGGCCCTCAGGCCTCAGCCCAGGCCCTGCCCCTCTGTGGCCCTCCCCTCCTGTGCCCAGTGAGCGGATGGCAGCACTCTCCCAAGTGGGTTTCTGGAAACCCTCAGACACCCCCAGATGAGCGGAGACGGTCACAGCAGGCTAGGGTTTGCAGGCTATGATGGTCAGAGCGGCTTTTACCTCTTTTACATATTGGGGCTCCTGGTAACACTGTGTTTGAGCTAAACAGTCTCAGTGCTTAAAAATGTTTGAGAGGCCCTGGACAGGATGGACCTGTCAGGTCCACTCTGGCCTTGACTTCTAGAGTTCTACTTGCTATTTTGGTGCAGGACGGCTCCACCCAGGAGCCCAAGCTAATTCGACCATCACACGTGTCTGCCTGGCCTGAGCCACAAAGGGCCAAAGGAAACACTGAGCCAGGTGCTCAGAGACTCCTACAGGCCCCTCATCCCCTCGCACCTCCCCAGGCATGACAAAGCCAGACCCAAGCACGTGACCACAGGCCTCCGGGAAGCGGTGCGGGCTCGAAGGCCACTGGATGGAGGACAGGGCTGGACCCGGCTTTTGTCCACTCAGACGTGCACTGAACCTTCAAAGTACGGTACAGCACGGAGTCACTTCCCAAGACGAATCAACCACTGCTTCCTCCTCCTCGGTAAAACGGGATGGTGATGACAGCGCCTCCCTCGTGGAAGAGGACAAAGTGAGTTCAAAGCTGTGAAGTGCTGAGAGCCGGGTCCGGCACAGAGCGGGTGCTTGATAGCATTAGCTAGGCGTACACACGTTTACAGTTTTAGTTAAATCAGCCCCTTCCTCAAAAGTGCGTTAGGGCTCCTGACTGCCCTTTAAATAAGATTAAAACTCCCAAGCATTAGCTACAAAGCTCTCCACCAACAGGCCCCTCCGGCCCTGCCACTGGGCAAGCCTGCTTCCTGCTCCCATGTCCATCTCCTGCTCATCAATGGAGCGGGCCCTGCCCAGTGCTTCCTGCTCTCCAGACGCCCGCTCACTCCAGGGGTTCCTCCCCGGCGAAGCTCAGGGCCTGTCCAGTTGGCCTTAAGCCCCAGCCCTGGTTGGTCAGCCTGTGGCTAACCAGTGAAGTGGCAGCCCACCTTCCCGCAGGCTCCGGGCGCTCCTGCCTCACCTTCTCTGCTACACTGGAGGCCCCCAAGGAGGAAACCTTGTCCTCCCCCTGCTTCTCTCCTGGCCTGGGGGATGCGCCCAGAAGCTCGAGGCCACATAGACTGGAAATGGGGGGAGCACTGGCCTCCACAGTGGGGGCCACCCCATCAGGCACCTGACAAAGGTCAGCCTTCTGCCTCCTCACGCCCTTCGGTCCTGCCCTGTATCTGGGCAGGTGAAGGCTCGGAGAGAGCAGGGCCCGACCTCCGGCTGCAGAGCTGGGTGTCACTTTCCTTCCCAGAGGACTCACCCTCAGGGCCTGGGGCCCCAGCCTCATCACACTGTCACTTCTGTGGCCTCTGCTTCCTGGCCTCCTCCCTGGGTGTGGCAGGAGGTGGAGCCGCGGCCACTTGCCCGGCACAGCCCTGGTGACCGAGGGCTGGACTGCTGCCCGTCCTTCCAGCCCTGCGTGGCACTCCATAACCACTTAACAAGGTCACGGCAGGGAGCTAATGGGCATTTGGCGGGGCCTCTCCCAGTCAACCTGGGGCAGGTGCCCATGGCCCCATTAACTGCCCACTACCACTAGGGATGAGACAGGCCTTTCACTGCACCTGCCAGCCCTGGGGAGGTCGGCAAAGCTGCTGGTGACTCCAGGGGACGAACCTTTCAACAAGAGCTGACGGCGCCATCGAGAGAGACCAGCAGGGCCGTGCACTGAGTGCTAACGGGATGCCCGCCTGGGGTTCAGGAGATGGACAGGGTCCTGGCCAGATCGGCTGAGGCCGAGGCTCCTGCCAGGCAGAAAGTGGCACCTTGTCTCCTCTGGGGCTCGGCGGGGAGTGCGACAATGCCTGTTCCCTCGGCAGGCCCAGCCCTTTGCCGCTTGCCCAGGAAGGCTCTGGAGTGGGGCGGAGGGGGGGTGAGGGAGTCGGTGAGAGCTAGGGGACTGGAGGGGGGCGGCCTGCGTCACGGCTCCTGCTGACTGCCCCACCCTCGGCGGCTGCTGGCTGCTATAAATACCACTCCTGCCGCTGGATGGTGCAGGAGGTGACCTAGAATCGTGGGCTCAGGGGCCTCCTGGGTGCCCCTCCCTGCCAGCGTCAGATGGAGCTGCCCGACCAGAACGTCCCTGCAGCCCGACAGCCCACCCCCACCTTGAGCGGGGTCCCCGCCAGGGCTGGGAAGACCCTGACACTGAGGGGACGGCTGCGGCTTCCCAACCCCGAGTCTCCCACAACCTTTCTACCACCTTGGCGGCAAGTGCCGGGGACACTGGGTCCCCAGAGAGCGAAGGCCTGGCCGACCCACAGAGGAGACAGGAGGCGAGGCCTGTAACCACCCACCACAGCCTCCATCCTCAAGCCTGAAGGCTCCAAGGCCCCTTGACCCCGGGCCCCCGGCCCCCTCCTCAGTCCACGGTTCCTCGGCAACCCCACCTGGCTTCCAAACTTGCCATCTCCCCAGAAGCCTCCCTGGATGCACTCGACTGTGACTGTCCTTCTAATCGGTGGCAGGCGTCTGAGTGAGCCCTTCCCTCCTCAAGAGACCCCAGGCGGACCCGGGCCCCAAACCCCAGGCTGGGCTGACCCAGGAGCACAGGACATGAGGCGGCCCCGGGCCTGGCCGTGGTGAGGACCCTAGCCCTCACATGTGGCCAGAGTTTGGTTTCAGACTCCCGGGCTTAGGGTGGCGCAAGGATGTGAGGCGAGAAGAGGCTGGGAACAGCTCCCCAGGTGGGGCCTGGGGGTGTGAACACAGGTGAAGCCTAGTAAAAATTAAGTTCACGCATGCAGCCACCCTCCACCCTCCACCGCACGGAGTGCCCGCTACATGCCAGGGGCCACGGCAGTAAATAAAGGCCCAGGTGGGTCCAGCCCTCCCGGAGCTGACAGGCTAGAAGGAAAGAGGTTTCAAGCTAATCTTCACACACAACGGTGAAAAATTCTACAACCTGTGCTCAGAAGAGGGGTCGTGTCAGAGCCTGAGCAGGAAGGTGAGGGGCAGCTGTCTTAAGAGCTGGGAGCCGGAGCTGAGATCTGAAGGATAAGACGGAGTAAGGCGGCCACAGAGAGAGAGAGTAGCGGGGGAACACATGGAAGAGGCCCATGTGCAGAGCCTGGAGGACACGGATTAAAGACCAGACTGGCCAGACGGGAGGGCCAAGCTGGAGACGCTCCTGGGGTCTTGTGAGCCAGGCTTCATCCTGGGAGCAGTGGGAAACTCCGGGCCAAGGCGGTCACGACGGGGGTGGGGAGAGGAGCAGGGCTCAGACTGAGCTTCAGCAGACAGTGGCGACAGACGGGATGGGCGCTGCCGAGGAGGCCCCAGGCTGACTGCCGTGCAACTGGACAGGCGCAGGGGCCGGCACTGCATCAGCCCTCGGAGCCCTGAGACACCGGGCCGGCGGGCTCTGGAGCGCTTCCTGCAGTCCGGGAAGGATGGACCACGCCCTGCTTCCCCCGATCCTGGAGGAACGCACTCCCCAGAGCTTCAGCTCGGCCCAGTCCTGCCCTCGGGTGTGCCACAGGCCAGGGTGTCGGTCCAGCAGGCACCCATTCAGGGGTGGTCCCTGGGCTCTGCTCCCACACCTGAGGGCTCCCCACAATGAGCTTGAGGTTGGAGGCATTTCTCCTTCAATGTTCAACTCCTTACTCTTCCGGCCACTGGCTCTGACCACGGATACGGCCACGCGGGGGTGGGGGGGCATAACTCAGGCAGAGGAGACCTCAGAGTTGATGGGAACCCCCTACAGGAGGGGAAACAGGCTCGGGGAGAGGGTGTCTCTGTCTGCTGGTCAACCACCACCCCAGCCCCACACCCCACTGAGGGGCTCCACCGCACTGATGAGCTGGCCTGTCCGTGGGGGGTGGCTTGTAGTGCCCACCTGCCACTGGGGGGCGGGCGCACATCAGCGGGGAGGGCACTGCAGGCCGTGCTCTCGGGACGCAGTGGGCACTCGAGTCCCCTCCCAGAGACAGGGTCCCTGAGGGACCCATGTGCCTGCAGCCCGGGTGGCCAGGGGGGCTCCCCAGGATCCTGGGGCCCACTGTCAGCAAGGAGGAAAGGGAGCGCCTGGGGAATGACTCCCCTCTTAGAGCCTCAGCGATCTCCCGTTTCCCCAGGACTCGCTTTTTTATTCCCCTGAACGCCCAACTGCCAAGGGCCTTCGGCCTCTGCCTGGGGGACACAATCCCAGGGAAGATGCTGAAATACTGATGCCACTGAACGGCTGCCCTGGGAGGGAGATGGGCCAGGAAGGACCACTCTAGGCACAGTGTTTTAAATCAATCCGAACCAAGGCCCAAACCTAGGCTGTCAGTGACTTGCCTGTGACCCTGGAGCCTCTAAGCCTCGCTCCTCTCCAGACAATGGAGACGGGAACAGTGGCTGCCTCCTGGGCTGCTGGGGGACGGGAGACGACTTGGTGAAGGGCCTGCCCTGCAGATCCTCACTCTGCCTCCTCCCCGTGACCCTCATCTGCTCTCTGCCAACTTCCTAGGAATGTGAGGAGAACAAACAAGACAGAGCGGAGGCTTCTTAGAAGGAAAGCACTATAAAAAGCCTCACAACGAGATTACTTCCCTTTAAGACAGAGCCCTGGGCTTCGACATCCCCCCGCCACATCCCCCCGTGGGGCCCCATCAGGATTCTCCCAGCGTCCCTTCTCCTCCTGGCTCACACCTGCACAATCGGGAGACCAGAGGCAGAGCACAGGCCCACCGGGAGACACGTCCCCGCCCCAGCATCTCCCCTACCAGAGGCAGAGGGCTAAAGGGGGCCTGGACAGCGGGCAGGCTGGTTTCTAGGCCCCGTGGCCCGCTCTGTGGGGCCCTTCCACCACCCTCAGCGCCTGGCCTCCTCTCAACTCTTCTGGGCCTTGGGAGGACACATGAGATCACGTCTGGGAAGGGCTCAGAGTTCCTCAGAGAAAAAAGGCCAGAGGGATCCAAGGTGGGATGAATTATGTATCAATGTGCTCATTTATTAGCACTTTGGTTTCAGTCGGGGGCAGAGGGGGAGACGCATGGGGCTCGCTGTCAGAGAATCCAGGCTTGGTACTGGGCTCGGCTGCTACTAACTGTGGGCAAGGTGCAACCTCTCGGAGCCCCGATTCCTGTAAAAGGGGCTCGAGCACAAGGTACGTTAAGGAGCCTCCTTCTGGATGAAAGGCCTGACGATGGGGCTGTTTAAAATGCCTCCCGAGCTTGCAGACTCTGTGTCCATCCCCAAGCGGGCACCCATCCCTGACCAGCAGCGGGAGAGAGGGCTGGGCAGGGCCTGGCGGCCACTGTGACTTAGAAGGAGACTCCCCTCTTCCATGTCAGCCTTGCTCCCCAGGTAAGAGGTGGTGGTGGAGGGACCAGGCTGCCTCCCCAGCCCCAGCACACAGCCGGCCCCCCAAGGGCCAGCATGGGTGACTGGACAACCTCTTGCAGCTGCGCCCACCTGCGAAGGCTGTCCCCAAGCCTGAGCGAGGACGCTCTCCTGGCTCCCCTCTGTGTACGGAGCTCTTTGCCCATGGTGGGTGCAGTACAGCCTCTTGGTGACAGCCTGCTGTTCCTCACCGCTTGTCTGACAGCTACCAAGTGGTGGAGTGACCACAGGCCACAGCAGTGGGCTTGCTAAAGGCCACAGTGCAAAGCAAGGTGGGCACCCTGCAGTGAGGCGAGATTCCTCATCCTCCCAGGACCGGAGCCACAGGCAAGACTGCAGGGAGGGAGGTGGCGGCTCCCTGTCCAGCTAATGCAGGCGTCTCCCTGGGGTCCCAGCTCCGGGGAAGAAAGGGCTCCCTCTCCCCTGGGACACCAGGCCCTCCCAGCCTCTGTTTACCTGATCTGTCTCCCTTGGCCCCGAGGACCAGGCCCCTGGCCTCAGGGAGCCGCCAGCACATTCGGGGTCAGTGAAAGCCACTCTCAGGAGGGCAGGCGGAGGGGAGGGCCCAGGGCCAGGGAAGTTCCTGGGGCTGATTCTTCTGAAAGGGGGTGAGGGCAGGCCAGGGATTGGTTGAAACCAGGCAGGCTCTCCTCGCTGGGAGGAAGGGCAGGGGCCGTGGACAGGCGCAGCAACCCCAGGAAAGGAAGGGGCAGAGGGGTCTGGTGGAACGCTCCTGGCTTGGGCCATGTGCTCCTCTGACCCTGGCCACACAAAAGTCCCATTGATGCCACCCCTCGCCTCCACACTGGTGCCCTGACACAAGGGCTCTGGGGACCTCTCTTGCTCCTTGCTGACTGTCCAGCTGCCGCTGCCACTGCTGCCCTGGCACGCCAGGCATGCCAGGCCCAGCACTGCAAAGTCACATGCTCTGCGTGGGCGAGGCCAGGCACTGCTGGGGCAGCATCGTGGACTGCAGGGTGTGGCGCTTATGGGCAGTGCAGCCCTTCTCAGTTATGCAAAAAGGCTGGAAGCCCAGAAGCAGCGGACCACTTGCCTGCCACCCCCGTCCAGCCCCACCCATCTTCCTGGAGGACGAATCCTTGGGCAAACAGTCAGCCAGGTGCTGGCGGCGCAGCAAAAGCAGGGCTGGGAAAAGCAAATACTGTGGGTCACCCCCACCCCACCCTGCACACCGAGACTTCTCTAGGGGACAGGGTACGTAAGCCCGCAGGAGGTGTGCAAGGGGAGGGTCAGGCTGACCTGGGCCTGGAGCTTGGCCACGTCCTGGCTGGGTGACTCTGAACAAGTCTCAGGACCTTGGGGTGATGCCCACGTGCACCGCTCTCGTGAAGGTTAAATGGGAGGAGGCCCGCGTGGGAGCACCTAGCGCAGTTTGGCATAGACTAGGGTCTCGATTCATGGGGGCTCTGTCCAGTGCCACATGGATGTGGGGTGAAGCTGGGACAGGTCACAGAACGAGGGGCAGCACCGTGGAAGTCTGCACCACACCCTCCGAGGGCATGCTCATTCATGGCCTCCTGGCCTCAGCCCCTGGGGGAGACATCTAACCTATTGCTCAACCAGCAGGGGCTGCTTCACCAGTAGGGGATGCTCCACCAGCAGGGGATGCTCCTGCTGGTCCCAAACTCAGGGCAGCCATAAGTCAGATCCCGGAACTCCCTCCAGCTGCTTAGGGCCCCACTGGCCCCCATGCAGGGCTCCTGCTTCAGGCTGGCCCTGCCCCACAAGCAGCCAGAGGGGCACTGTCTGCCCCTCCTTGCAGACCCCACCCCGGGGTTGGACGGCTCACGCCGATGAAGCAGCTTGGCCTTCGCCTGCTCTACCACTCGCCACAGTCGAGCGCTCTGCAGGGTCTGAGCTCTTCATGCCTCCGTGCCTTTGCACAGGCCCTTCTCGCCGTTCTCCTGGGAACTCCTCAGCCCGCCAGGGCTTAGCCTAAACACCACCTCCTCGGTGAAGCCCACGGAAGCCTGCCAACCCCGAGGCAGACCTGATCAGCGCCCCTCCATTCCCGCCCCACGTACCCTGGTTCCCCACCAGGCTGGGAGCTCCTAGAGGGCAGGGCTGCACCTTCTGCCTGTGTCCGTGGCACCCAGACAGTGCCTGGTGCCTAGCAGCTGCTCAAGAAAAGTCAAACCAGGCCCAGGCCCTTGTTCTTCTGAGATCACGCTGCTGGCCTGTTTCGCCAAAGAGACTTAAGATGGAGTGTGGGAACCTGGGCAAGACGGCTTCCCTGACGAAGCAGATGGGGGCTCGAGGTTTCCCCTCCCTTGGACACTGTCCACGCTCTGAGCACCAAGTTTCACCACAGTCAGAGGCAGCTTCGGGGGCTGCAGGCTGCCTTCTCCATCTCCAAAAGCAGAAAGCAAAGTTAACAGGAGGGTGAGCACAGGGAAGGGAAGTGCAGCCGGAACTGCAGGGAGAAAGGGAGTTGTGGCTGCCATCTGCTGTGAACAAGATGTTTGGAGAACACGCACTCCTCAGCTCTGAGGTCTCCCAGCCAACTCGCGGAGGGCGGGCCGCCCCTCTGCAGATGGGAGTCGGTGGCTCAGCCAAGCCTGAAAGGGGACAGGACCCCTCCCGCCTGCCCAGACCCTCCAGCTGCCCCCGTCTGACCTCCTGCTTCTCAAGCAGACTGGGGGCCTGGATGCCAGCCCAGGGCATGGGCCACACCACCCCTTCCAGGGAGCCCCCTGCAGGCTCTGGGGAGCCAACTCCACCACAATAATAACATCTCAAACATAATGATAATAAGGGTGACAATACCAACTACTATTTAGCGAAAGCCCAACGACCTGTCAGAGGTCTTGTACTGGAAGCTTGTGGCCATTATCTCACTTTAGCCCATCACCCCAGGGAGGAGGGATGAGACATGGAGAGTCCAAGAGAGGACCTTTGCCCTGCTCCACGGTGCGGGCGCACCTGGCCACCTAGGCCCATCAGGAGAAGGTCCTCGGGCCCTCCCTCAGTCTCTAAGCTGGGGGCTCAGTGAACAACAGAACATCTGGGTGGGAAGGAACCTTCTGGGCCACTGAGTCACACATGCTCATTTCAGGGAGGAGAGTGAGGGCGAAGGATGCAGAGGCCTGCCCCAGGCCACACCAAGGTCAGCAGCAGGTCGGGGGCAGAACATGACCCCTGGCCTGCCACCCAGCTCCCGGGGGCCTCCGCAGGCTCCTGTGCAGGGCTGTCCTCTGGTCTTTAAAGAAAGCTGCCCTTGGAGGGCTGAGGTGTGCTGGCCCTGCCTCGAGGGCCCAACCCAGTTCGGGCCAGGCCTCCCTCGTGCCCTGCCTGCTCGGGTTGCTGCGAAGCAGCCTCCATGCCCGACCGCAGCAGGGGGCTGAGCTGAGAGCCGGGGAGGGAGAGCCCTGCCCTCGTGGCTGTGCCTGCAGCCCCACTGCTCTGGAGGCTGGGCCCGCGAACCCCATTCGTTCCCCGGGCCACCCTGTCCTCAGCCTGCTCACAGAGGGACTAGTGTGGCCAACAAGGCTGGACATGCCGGCCAGGGGGCTAGGCAGCCCGCTCATCAGAGACACTGGAGCTCCCCGCCGGCACCCAGCCAACAAAAACCGCTGCATCTCTCACCAGACCAGGAGGGTGGGTAGGGGGCTGAGAAGCCTGCCCACCTAGACTGAACTGTGCCAGGGCCCTGAATGTCGCCCAGGGACCTCAGCCCTGGCAGCCTGGCCCCCAGGGCGGTGGGGGGCTGCTGGCCCTTGCCATTCCAGCCTGGAGAGGTCAGGGGGCGACTCCCCCTCGCTTCGGCAAGTGGAAGGCAGGAGCTCTGGGGCAATCACCCAGAACTGTGCATCCCATCCCACCCCCAGCCCGGCTTGCCCCACGCGGCCCTGCTGCTGCCGCCCCCACAGGCCCGCTCTCCAGCCGTGCGCTCCACATTCTGTCTGCTCGGTCCTCCCCAGCCCCCCACACACCGTAACTGCGACACCTTCGTCCCGCAGCCTGCTCTCTGGAGGGCGGCACAGGCCGCTGGCAGCCCGGAGGGCCGAAGCTGTGCTCCGGGGCATCTGTGGGCCCGGAAATTGCGCACAGGCCTGTGTGAATTCTTCTGGAGGGGAGCCGACAATTTTCACCCTTTCTCCAAGGGTCCTTGGCCCCTGGGCTGGGTCACTGTGCCGGCCCCACTTCCTGCCTCTCAGTACCCCCATCGGGCCGCCCTGTCTGTGAAATGCCTGGGGATCAAGGGAATCAATAGCTTCTCTGTTCTTTGGAGGGAAGGCGTTTCATCACCCTTGGGGGACTCTTTCAGGGAGGCAGGGAGCGGCCAGGCCCGCTCTTTGGGCTCAGGACCCTCGATGCCTCACGGCTCCTCCCGTGTTGGGAAGTGGGGTCACTATGCATGATGGAGGTGTGGGATTAGGTGGGGAGGGGCGGGGGGCGTGCCGTGGGGCAGGAGGGAGGCCTGAGGGCTCCGTGGAGGGAAATGCCCCCCTCCCCCCGGCCCCCACTCGCCCGGTTCCCGGGACTCCCTTTGTGTGAGCCGCTCTCGCTACCCAGACACCTTCACAAACAGCTCCTGCCGGGGCTGAGGCACAGCCAGGCCGGGGTGAGTGAGTCAGCCAGGGAAATCCCGGCACCGGCACCCACCGCTGGGTGACAGTGCCGCTGACACCTACGGAGCGGGGTGCCCAGCCCCTCCCGGCAGAGGGCAAGAGAACGCCCCCATTTCCTGCTCCCTGAAAGGGGAGCCTGGCTGCGGGGCAGGGAGGAGTCAGGGCTCAGAGGAGCCCTACAAGTGAGGGCTCAGGCCCTAGGCCTTGCCCTGTGGCCTCTTCGGGGCTCTGGTCCCTTATGCTTGACGCAGCAGTAGGGAAGGGGGTGGAAGCACGGTCGCCAAGGCCACTGCCAGCTCCGGCCCCGTGCCTGTCGTCTCCCCAGCCACTGGGCATCCTGCCTCCCAGGGTCTCAGTGCCTCTAGGCCTTCACGGGCCCACCTCATTCCTGTGGGGCCCTGGCTAGTCTCCTGCCTGGGCACCTCCACTAAAGGCTGCCCTGAACCCCAGAAAGGGCAGGGTCAAGGCTCTGCCCAAGTGGAGGGAGGCGGGGCCAAGAGGAGAGCAAAGCCAGGAGAGGAGCAGCCTGAAAGGGTAAAGACAGAGAGGACAGGCACAAAGCCTGCTCCCAGCAGGACACCCCATCCCTCAAGAAACCCGGCCAGGTCCCCACAAACCCGCCAGACCGGTTGGCGTCTGGCATTAGCGGTCACCTCACTGCTTCCGACTGCCTGAGTGTGCAGGGGGCCTGGTGGGCAAGGTCCTGCCGGGCTGGTGCCTCACTGTTGAATGCCACCTACTCCATTACTCCCATCCCTTGCAGCCTGACACCTGCCCAGGTAGGACCACCTTCTGGGCATAGGTAAGGGGAGGGTGATGTTCTGAGTCCGCCCCACCCACTGCCTCAGGTGGGCTCCAAGACCAGGGTGGGGAAGCAGACCCGCCCAGCCGAGGCTTCAGATGTGCTCAACAGGATCTTAAGAAGGAGCCTCTGGGGACTTCCCTGGTGGTGCAGTGGTTAAGAATCTGCCTGCCAATGCAGGGGACGTGGATTCGAGCCCTGGTCCAGGAAGATCCCACACGCCACGGAGCAACTAAGCCCGTGAACCACAACTAGTGAGCCTGCGCTCTAGAGCCCGTGAGCCACAACTACTGAAGCCCATGCGCCTAGAGCCCATGCTCCACAACAAGAGAAGCCACCACAACGAAGAGTAGCCCCCGCTCACCGCAACTAGAGAAAACCCGTGCACAGCAACAAAGACCCAATGCAGCCAAAAATAAAATTAAAAAAAAAAAAAAAAAAGAAGGAGCCTCTGGGGCTATGAACGCGAAGATGACAAGCCCCAACCTTGAGGCACTCACAGTGCAGAATGAGGAGGAAATCCACACGCAGGTCAGTGAGTACAAGGCTCTGATGCCAGGGACCCCACAGCAAGGCCAGCTGCTTAGCCCAAGGCAGACAGAGAAGGCTTCCAGGAGGGTGCTCACAGCTGAGCAGGAGTTCACCACCAGGCAGAAAGAGGGGCGAAACCAGGCTCACTCTTTCCGCCACCTCCCCCTGCCCCCCCGCATACAGAAGCCTCCCAGAACCCCCGGGGGCCAATGCACCTTGTGCAGGGGCTGGGCCCCAGCCAGCACAGAGCCTGTCTCCCTCTCCTCTGCCCTGGAAGCGCTCTGTGCTGAGCACCGCCGTTAGCTCCCAACTCCTGCCTCTAGGTTGCTGCCAGGCAGGGGAGTTGGTGGTTGGAGAGACCCAGAAACCCACCCATTTCTTTGAAAGAACATTGAAAAGATGTAACCACAAATCCCATGAGTTTACTGAAATGTCTTTAAAACAAATGGCTTGAATGGATTTCTCGCACCCCTTCTCTCCACTGAGCCACTCATTGGAAAACAGCAGCTCAAAGGGCCACACTCGGGGCTGCTGGGGCCTGATGGAAACTGGGTCTCAGCTGCAAAGCCAGGCAAGAGGCACTGGGATAAAGGCAGCTTCGGTCAGGAGACGATGAAAAATGACACACGGGAGGCCACTATATCAGATCCAGGAACGCTCAAATGCCCTCAAGCCCTCTACCATTGGTGGCTTTCTCAGCACCATGGGTCTCCCTTCTTCCTGCTCCTCCCTTTGTCTCTTGCCTTGAGGGCCCTGCCCTGAGCAGCTGCTTTTGCACACACTCTTACTGGGCAGCTGGAACAGACAGGTGGGGTCTTCCTGGACAACACAAATTGCTTAGAAAATCAGGCAAAGGAGCAGGAGTGGGAAGGTATGTGACTCACCAGAGAGGAGAGCTGGAAGGGCCCGGGGAAATCAGAGTTCAAGACCCCCTGACTCTTAGCGATGAAGACTCTGAAGCCCAGAGAGGTGCGCTGATGTGCCCAAGGTCACACAGCTATGGGTCCTTGTCCTCTTGTTGGCTGCATTCCAAGCGTCATTCATTCAACCATTACTTCTCAAGCACATTCTATGTGCCTAGATTCTGGAACTTAGGCTTAGGCTCCTAGGCGATGCCCTGATGAAAACTGAACTCTGCCCCAGAGGCTTGCAAGCCGGGGGGCCTCCCATCCCTCGGCTCTCCCCTCCCCACTCGTTCCTCTTGTGTAAAGAGGAGGACGTGCCCCGCCATCACCAGGGAAGACTCAAAGCAGAGAGCAAGTGAAAAAGTGGGAGAAACAGCAGGAAGGACTGTGGAACACTGGGCACAGCCTGGAAAGGAGGGACCAAGGTGAAGGATATCCCAGCGGGGGTAGGTCGAGCAAGAGAAACACTGTCCTGGGAGTCTGGGGCTGCCACTGGCACCTGTGTCCTGAGGACCCTGGACCAGACATGCTTATCTATGCCTACTTTTTCCTTCTTATCACAAAGTACATGTTCTCCACAGAAAACAGAAACCAAAAAAAGAGAGAGAGAAAGGGAAAGAAAACAGAAATCATCCATGATCCCTCTAGGAAAATTATTAACTATTAACATCTGTCTAGTTTTTTTTTCCCTGTTCAAATATGGGATCATTCCGTACCTACCGCTTTTTTTCACTGAGCTAGAGAAGGTGAACATTTCTCCTCATTTAACATTTTTCCAGCCCTACCTTCCCTCATTATTGTGGAGCAGTCCATGCACATGGAGTATGTGAGTTTATTCAACCAGTTCCCTACTGGTGGCCCTTAGGCTGTTTCCCTCTTCTCCCTGTGAGAAAAGCCCCACAGCTGGGCCCCAGGATGAGTGGCTCCAGGCCCCCATGGGGTGGTGCTGCAGCCCGGGGCTCCTGGCTCTCTCTAGGGTTCATTCTCCCCCAGCAGAGGCGGGGCCTTGTGCAGAACGTGGGGAGAGGGGTGGGGATGGGGGTCCTGCCCTTCTCCACAGCTCTCAGACAGTCAGTGATTTCCAGTGACTCTCAAACTTTAATCGGCAGGGAGGAGATGGGAAATGCAGGTTTCCAGGCCCTACCAGACATTCTGAAGCTGTTGGTCCAAGGTAGGGCCCAGGAGCCTATGGCTGAGCAAGCCCCATCATGGCCAACCCCAGGAGATTCTGAACCTCCCTGCACTCAGAGAAGCCCTACTCTCGAGGATGAAGCCCACCAATGCTCCTCCTACCTGAGCAAGCAGAGGCAGCACCTCGGAGCTGGTTAAACTGCAGAGTCCTGGGCCCCACTCCAGAGATGCTGATCCAGTGGAGGGAGGAGGGGCGCCCTGAGATTCTGCTTTTCTAACCCGTTTCCAGGTGCTGCGGCTGGCTCATGGGCCACACTCAGGAGCGCTCAGCTAAGCCTGTGTGGGTGCCGGCGATGGGCACTGTGCCTGGAGGGGCGAGCACTGCTGGCGCTTAGTAAGCACTTCCTATGGGTGGAACGCTGTGCCCTGGCTGCTCAAGGTGTGCTCCACGAGCCACATCCTGAGGAGCAGATCTGGGGTCCCATCCAGCCTCAACGGGAATCTGCATTGGCAAGCTCTGGGGATCTGTGTGCCCATTAAAGCAGCACTTTTTAATTTTTTAATTTTTTTTGGCAGCGCCTCGAGGCTTGCAGGATCTTAGTTCCCTGACCAGGGATCGAACCCATGCCCCCTGAAGTGGAAGCTCGGAGTCCTAACCACTGGACCGCCGGGGAAGTCCCTAAAGCAGCACTTTGCTGAGACCTTAACCCCATCCTAACACTCCTCAGACGCAGGTCAATTATTCCCCTGATTTTCCAGCTGAGATTCTGCAGCTGCGAGGTTAACTGACTTGGTTAAGGTCTCACAAGTGCCGCCAGCAGGAGCTGCCACTAGAAGCGGTACGGTCCAGCTCCAGAGCCCCTCACCCCAAATCACGACACCCCCTAAGGATTCCTGTTCAAGCCCCACAACCACTGTGAGAGGTGGCCTCCGACTCTGCACTTTACAGATGAGACCTCGGAGACGGCGGGGGTGGGGGGGCGGGGGGGGAGTCAGACCAACCGCTCCCCGGGAAACGGCGGGCCGGCGGGGAGGGGGGGCCTCCCCGTCTGCTGCGTCCACGCCTGTGTTCTTCCCTCCCGGCCCACTCGCTCTGCGGCCCAGGCCGGGGTAGGGGTTCCGCCTCCTAAGCCCGCAGGCTCTGCGGACACAGTCGGGGGCAGGAAGTGGGAACCGGGGCGGAGCAACCAGGAGTTCAGTTTGGTCTGAGGACATTCTTTCTTCGCAGCCAGACTCAGCTCCGTGGGCCTTTTGAAAGGTAGCAGAGAATAGCCGTGCTCAGCCCAACGAGGCCGGCCCCTTTCAACCTTCCACTTGCTGCCATTTCCAGTTACAACTTCAGAGGGCTCCTATAATTTATACATCCCAGGATGCACTGCTCCAGCTGCTTTATGATGGGAGCTCATTATACCATTAAGGTTAAACTCTTATAACGTACTGAGCAGGTGGTGGGCTGGGCGCCCGGCTTAGTTACCGCCGCCGGAAGCCTGCTGAATGGGGTTCGCCTGGGGTGGGGGTGGGGGTCAGGCTCTCTGAAGGGGCCAAGAAATGGAGAAGGCGGCCCCAGAGCACGGGGGCCCTCTGTTAGGCGTTTATTAAACTGCACGGTAGGGTGGGCAGGCAGCAAGGAGAGCAATCTTCGCGGCTCAGCGCCGCTGGCAGGGGGCGTGGGGGTGAGAGGAAGCCTCCTGTGCTACCTGCCAGGGCGGCGAGGCGCAGGGTCCGAGCCACAGACGGGCCCACACACGGGCAATGGCGAAGGAGTGGGCAGGCTTGTCTTCTCAGCAACAGGGTGGCCATAGGGGGTCTTCCTCTTGTAGGAACCTGTCTGTCCTTCCTGTGGCTCACGGGGTCCCCGAACCTGATGCGAGATGGGGGAGCAAGAAGGAACACCCTGAGAGCAGGGGCCAGACAAACGGGGGTCCGAGGCCCAGCCGGCCGGCTGCAGGTACACGGCCTCTAGCAGGTCCCTTCAGTTCTCTAGGGAAGCTGAGATCCTCAACCTGTCCCTCAGCTGTCAAACACACGCGCCTCCCTCCCAGGGCAGTGCCCCAGCACAGAGCAGCACGGTGAGCGCCCACCGCACGAGAGCGGTCGCTAGCCTTCGCATTAAATGAGTTACGGCACATAGAGCACTTAGGAAGGTGCCTGGCAGAGAGGACTCGCTTTGCTATTGTTGCTGTTGTTACATTTGTCCCTGACCTGGGAGCTCTCTGAGGAAGTGGTGGTAACTTTTCTTATTCCCAGCTCCAGGCACAGGGTTAAGCGTGCAGTAGCTGCTTGACAAGCATCCCTGAGGACGGGCGGACGGGAGTTTACAAGTGGCAGGACTATCCCTGCTCCGCAATCTGGCCCCAGTCCCAGGGACGGTGTCGGCGGAAGACCAAGTTCTCTCAAAGGTATGAGGCTGAAACCACCTCTTGAGAAAAATTCCTTGGCTTCCCAGGAGGAAAGAGACTCCAGATGCGGCTGGTTTTTCTGGCTCCGGGACACTGGGGTTGACTCTGGCCTTCTCCTTCCACACGTCCCTGGAACCGAGGAGGACAGGGAGGTTTTGCTGTCACGGGAACCTCCAGCCTCAGGCGGGGCTTTGTGGCCCCGCAGGCTGGCCTCCTTCTCCAGTCGCTGCCCCAACCAACCGGCTCCCAGGGCTGGAACGGACCGGACGGGACTCTGGACTTGTCAAGGTTGCCGGTGTTCTTGGCTGTGAGGCCAAGTCATGACTGCCATGCTTGGGATGTACAAGCTCACCCACAGCCGAGGGGAGCGGGAGGGGCTGGGGGGCTGCCACTTGGCACAGGGGGGTCAGAGAGTGTCTAAGGAAAAACCTGGCTTCCCCCAAAGGCCTCAGGGGAGGAAAAGGTGGACCAAAAAAAAAGGCAGCCGGATGGAAGAGGTGCCAAAGGGAAGGAAACCAAACTAGGAGAGGGACCAAAGAAGGACGGGCAGCCTCAGAGACTGCTGGGGCGGGAACAGGGTCAGTGCCAGAGGGACGGTGAGACACTGCCAGCTCTGAGAAGTGCCAGGGGTGGTGCAAGGGTTGCCTGGCTGCAGGACGCAGCCCCAGGAAAGGGAGGGTCCTCTAAGTTTAGCACTGCCTGGGGGAACAGAAGAGTGGACAGCAGGTAACACTGACAGTGCTCTTGGCATTGGGTGGAACTTCCAAAGAGGTAGCGTCTCATTTGATCCCGACAGCTGCCCGGTGTGCCACATCCCACTAGATCCCCCATTTTAGAGATGAGGAGGAAACCGAGGCTCTGAGAGGTTAAGTGACTTGCCCAAGTAGTAGTGGACTCAAATAGAGCTTTATGCTAAAGTCCATGTTTGCAGGCCTATGTTACACTGAATTTAAAGAGAAAGAAAATGAATCAGAGGTGGGTGATGGGAGGAACGAAAGGGCAGCACTGTCTTGGAGACCCGGCAGTCCCGAGCGGGCCAGGTGGGCAGTGCCAACTGGGAGGTAGCGCATCCGGCGAGACTGCAAAGGCCAGGACAGTGTCCTCGGCTGCTGGGCCCAGGGCTGCCAGGAGGTCCTGCAGCCGGCCTGAAGCTGCAGCAGGGCAGCTGTCCCAGGGCAGTGCAGGAGCGTGGATGAAGTGGAGCCTGATGTAATCCCCGCCTGCAGAGGGTGGAAACTTGGGAAGTGAAACCAGCTGTCACCTCACTGCAGCCCGGCCACAGATTTCCAACAGTCATGCCAGGCAGGCCTCGCCCCTACCCACAGTCTGAGGCCTCTGCCCTCCTCTCCGGGGCCCGGGGGAGCCCTGAAAGCACATGCTGCGCTCCCCGTGCCCAGCTCGGCGCTGAAACGTGCTCGGAGTAAAGCTGATGAGAAAGCAGAGGGTTTTTAGCCAACGCCCTGGGAAGCCCGCCATCGAGAGGCTGACAGTCTCACCGCTTTCCGGAACAGACGCAGGCTCACCTCTTCACCAGGCTTTCCGCATATTTTGAGGGGTGAGGAGAGGTCCCGGCGGCTGCGTGGTGAACTATCCTCCTTCCTCACCAAACCCTGCCTGAAGCGACCTGGTCAGGCTGCCCAGGCGTGTGGGAGACCAGAGGGGTGGTGAGGCCCAGAACCCCAGGTGGGCCCCACGCACTTCCACACAACCCAAGGCCCCAGCGCAGGTGGGGCGGCCTCCAAGGGCCCAGGCACTGGTCAGCCAACCGGGACACCAGACTGCGGTCTGGCCCCCACTCTAGGGACCTCCTGCCCAGCTCTTGGCCCAACAGGGTCCTTGAGCAAGGCCTTCCAGCTGGCAAACCATGGAATTCACTAGCCCATCCGGGCAACTCAGAGGGTGGGTGCAGATGCCCCGGCTCGGGACTATGCCCCAGCTTAAGCATTCCTGGCCTTCACGCCAGCTCCTGAAGCTCTGAATCTCACACACAAGCAATTATAACCCTTGATCAGTACAGTGTCTTGCCCATCCAGCATCACCTCTGAGCATGGGGACAGCCCATGAAGGAGAAGAGAGTATCATTGGATTGCTCTTATACAAACGGGGCGACCGAGGCTCAGAAAGGCTGAGTGACTCATCTGAAGTTGCCCAGCAGAGCCAGGGGCAGAATCCAGGCCCAGCACCCTCCACCTGCCTTGCTGTCTCCCTAAAATCACCCATCCTGGGATCCCAGGAGTAGGTACTCCTGGTCCGCATGGCAAAGGATGGCACCCGACACATCAGGCCAGACAGGCGAAAGGTTTGAGGCGTTGGATAAATATACAGATATCTGATACACAGGCCGGAGCAGATGGAGAGAGGTGAGAATTACAGGAAGAACGAGACCAGCACCCTGCATCTCAAGGCCTCTGGAGTCCAGGAGGCCCTGCCCTCTACTAGCTGAGTGCCTAGAGCACATTTCTAAACCTCACCTATAAAATGGGTTAATACCACCTGCCTCTCGCGTGGTCACGGGGATTAAATGAGCGAACGCATGTAAAGCACTTAGCATGGCGCCTGGCGTGTGCACTCAGTAAGTGCTATTTGCCATCACTGTTAGCCTTCAATGAGGACATGGATTAGCGAGGGGAACAAGCCACAAACATTTAACAACACACGCTCAGAGGGGCGCCGGCGCTCTGCCCCCGGATCACGTCAGGTAGGACAGTCCCGGGGTGCAGTGGGGCTGGAAGAAAGGCGTCACGGGAGGCGGGGGGGGGGGGGCTGTGTGCGCCTGAAGGAGAGGCAGGGCTCACAGAGCAGAGGGAGGGGTCCTGGTTTCAAACTCTGGCTTCCCACCTACTTGCTGTGTGTCCTTGGGCAGGTAACTCACCCTGTCTGAGCCTCCTGTAAGACAGGGGTAGAAGGATGGGGGCAGTAGAGGGATACCTATTACAAGGAGTAAATGGGATCCCGTCTATACTGTATGCTGTGCCAGGCTGAGTTCCCCGAATTCACAAAATGGAAACGATTGCTATCATTACTGTTATTTTGTGGCTGGGCAAAGGCTCCTGGAGACAGATGCCCTGAGGCCTCCCGACCCCCAAACCTGAGAGGGTTTAGCAAAAGCCAAGTACAGGGTGCTGTCCTTGGGGTGGGGGTGGGAGTGGGGGCCAGAGGAGCAGCCCCACCCAAGCTCACCCCACCGTGAGGCCTGCCCAGCAGGGGCAGCCATGTGTTGGGAGGTGCAGGGTAGATTGTCTATAATGAAGAGACATCAATAATAAATTAACCTCAAGTAAGTCCAGGAACATCAATCATAAATTAATTAAATGGCTCCAGGAGATGCGAGGACAAGATGAATTAGAGGCGGCATCCCGCCTCACCTTACACCAGCCTCTCTGGCCCCGGCCTGCAGGCTCTGTGGCCAGGAGCATCTCCAGGTGGAGGAACTGGTTCTCAGGAGCAGCTCCCAAAACACAGGTGAAGATAAGCCCCGCTCTCCCCACTCCCCCTCCCCACCCCTCTCCCCCTCCGCCCCCCTCCCCCCCCCCCCCCCCCCCCTCTCCCCCCTCTCTCCCCTCCCCCTCCCCTCCCCCCCACCCCCAGGCTCAGAGAGCTCTCAAATGCCCAGAGGGGTTTTGATGAAACTTCCTAGAATAGTAACCTCCTGGGCTAAACTCAGGCAGGAGAAATTTCAAGGGGTAATTTGGTGAGAAAATGACCAAGCCCTGGAAATAAGTGCTAAGAATACTGGAACCCCCTCAGTGGGTCCTCAGGGACGAGAACAGCCTCCTTCAGGGGATCCCCAACAGCCTCCCACTCACACTCTGGGCCTGGAGCCCACCGGAGTCAAAGCAGCTGAAAGTCAAGTGTGGGAGCCACCATCAGAGGCAGGGAAGAGGCCCTGTTCCAGCCCCGGCCTCTACTGACCAAAGTGACAGACCTTGGGGCCTCCACCTCCCCTCCGCAAATCAGTAAGGGTGGCCTCTCCCCGCCCTCCCCAGGGCGGCCCCTGCCCCAGTTCAAGCCCTCCAAACCCAGCACCCGCCCGTGACGCCATCTGGCCTCCCCACTCCTGCCCCCAGGTCCCGCCGGCACTGGCTGCCAGACTCTCGCTCAGAACACTTTAGGGACTGCCCACGTTCACGGGCCAAACCTTCAGCCTCACTGTCGTGGCTCTTGGGCACCCAGCCCCAACTCACGGTTTCAACCTTTCCTCACTTCCGTTTCCGGCGCCCATAGTCAAGCCAGACCACAAACGGTCAGCCCCTCGCTTTCCCAGCCATATCCCCCGTTGCTGCCGTTTCCTCTACAATCACCTGGCTGGCCCAGGTTAAAGGTCACCACCACTTAAGTCTCCCCTGATCTCCTTTGACCGCCGGTAGCACCCGCCTCTTGACGTTACAGCGTAGACCTCTGTGTCCATCTCATATCTTCCCAATAGATTGTGAACACCCGAATCTATACCGTAGAGGCACTAGTGTGTCCACCTCATCTTCATGGCCCTCACTGACCCCAACCCTCGGTGGGTGCTCAAGAAATAACTATCAACTCAGTCGGAGTGGAACCATTCCCCAGGGGCCAAAACATTATCTTGCATGTGATTCTATTAACAGATAGGCCAGATTCCATCCATGCCAAGGGTAGGGTGGAGCTAATTTCTCTTTATCGAGAAAAGGGACGTGACCTATGATATCTCCCCTGCTGCTAATGTAAGCAGATGACAATGTAACTGCTTTTCTGTGGAAAAGATCCTGCCTGCAGGGGCAAAAACATAAACCGAACGTGCTTGCCTCCATCATGAGCTCTCCACTCGTCAGGCATGGGATTCTTACAACCACCCCTGTGGGAGGTTTCACTGTCCCCATCTTACAGATGGGGAAACTGAGGTGTAAAGAGATAGCAGGATTCAAACTCGAGTCTGACTTCAGAGTCCCAAGTCGTAAGGCCTCTGGGCTACAGCGCTCTCTTCTGTCACCCGGGCGGACTGTCTCCGGCTGACTTCCCAGTGGGCTTGGGGAGGAGGTGGAAGCAGGCGTGTGTGAGTACATATGGGCGTCAGAGAGCCACATCCCCAGCCTGGGCGTCCTTCTAAGGAATACTGAGAAAGCAGAAAGGTTGCTCTCGTAAGAATCACATGGAGACGTTAAACTCACCCTCCTGGAGCTGGAAGGAGACCTCCCCCTGACTCCCACAGTTCTCTCCTGCTTCGTGGGGCCCAGCAACACCCCACTGCACACACCCACTGACACCAGGCCAGCCAGACACAGGAGCCCACAAGCTCCCCCGCCACCAGGCGCTCCACACCCCCTCAGCCCTCACTTCCCACAGAAACGCTTGCTTACGGGCACACGCGGCTTTGCACACGTGCAGTCGCCCGGCAGCCGTGCAGTGACAACAGCCCCACCCCTGCCCGTCTCCACCGTGATCCTGCAGAGGACTTGGGCACTCCTGCCCACCGCCCTCACCTGTGGCCAAACCACTCCCCTCCACATCACCTCCCTGGACCCCCCTCAGCAGCCAAGAGGACCCCAAAGGGAAGGGGCTTTCCTGGATCCTCCTCGCCTACACACCCAGTGTCCTGTCCACCCAGGGGGATCCAGTCCAGCCAAAGTCGGTATCAGAAAGGAAAAAGGAAAATCAAGATTAACAGTCTTTAGCCCTACCCGCTGAGATGTAACCACATCCCACAATGTCCTGGGCTCCACGGCTCTAAAAGATTTATCGTCCTCTGACCGCACGCTCGTTGATATTTCCCCAGCGCCACTCACCCGGTCCACTAGAGTGTAACGTAAAGCTATTCCAGGGAGAAACTGAACTCAGATGGAACGTGGGCCAACAGGCGATTAAACCCTAAGGGGGGATCCCTTTCTGGTCCCGGCGAGAGGGACTGCGGGGAAGGTCCGGGCCTTCAGCTGTGGCCCAGGAAGCCTCTGTCCAAAGATGCCCGATTCCCTGGCACCCCTGAAGCTGAGCCGCTGGGCACCATGATGTATGAGGTAGCTGAGGAAGGAAAGGTTGCCAGGAGCTGAGTTAAGCAACTTTTGGAGAAACACGGACAAAGAAATAGGAACAGGACTGAGGACCAGAGTTGAAAACAATCTCAGCTCCAGACAGCCACTTGCCCTCGATGGCCGCTCCCGCGTTACCAGCCCCCTGCCCCAGCTGGCATCTGCTCAAAGTCAGCAGCTGTGCAGCACGACGAGGGGTGGTGGTGACCTGGCTGGGCTCCCTGCGGCCTCAAACCCTGAGGACTCGGAAGAAAGCCCTGCTCTGCTTTTGGGAAACAGAGGCCAATTCCTCCTGTCGACGTCTCCGATCTGCCCCGCCTGCCACCCAGCTCTGCTGTGCAGAGTCCCAGCATCCCAAGCAGATGGCAAGGGGTGGCTGCAAAGGGGTGGCTCCTGGATCCCCAAACCATGAGGCTGAGCCACAAATCAGAACAAACAGGCGGAGGTGTGGTGGGTGAGCTGAGGGGATGTGAATGCCGAATATTCACATCAGGGAGGCCTGAGGGTTCCTCTTAATGGACTTGCACTAGGAGAGCTTTCCAAGCAGGAGCTCAAGTGCTGGCAACTCCTGGGGAGGCAGCCAAAGGGGCCCAGGGAGCACGTGGGACAGGCCTCGGACACCCCGCGGATGACCTGGGAACAAGTAGCCAAGGAGGCACTTGCAGCGCCAGGCAGTGTCCAGGCGGCAACCCCTGGGCAGGGGCCTGGGGGGCCGTGTCCTCTTTCTCCCTTTGTGGCTTGACACTGCAGCATGGACACAGGACAAAAACTTTCTGCCTCGGGACCAAGCTTGTGAAATGGGTTGCTGGCTAAGGCAGACACTCACATGGAATGCTGGAGAAACCAGGCCTGGGTTCACGGAATCGGGCCTTCCAGTGCAAAGCCTTCTAGCCGTGGGCTATGTAATCCAGGCTCTGCAGCCCATTATCAGGAACTAGGCCCCACTGGCAGAAAGTAAAGCAACTGCCAGCCACCCTCAGCTTCTCCACCTGGGAAGGCCCTTCAGGCAGAAGTGGGCCCACGTCCTGGGGAATTCCTGCTACACCTGTCTGCCCTCAGAGACCCCCTATGAGGGTGCCCATCACCCCTTCTCCTTGCCCCGTGTATCCGAGGGCGTCCCCCATGGGCCCCAGCCTCCTGCCAACCAGCCTCAACCTCGCTCACAGGACCACCCAGCCCTGCATCCCTCTGGTGACTCTGACCCACTGGGCTCTCTCCAGGCCACAGCCCCCAAAACTCTGATGCAGCTTCTCCCCACCCCTATCCTCTGAACCCAGAGCTAAAGGAAATTCTCAAGAGAAAGTGGACACTTCCAAGTCTCGCTCCCACCCAGGTACCCCAGATCTGTCAGCCAAGGACACCTCCCAGCCCTGCGCGGCCACGAGCACATCTGCAAGCCCCAGCGAAGCGCTCCCTCTTGCTCTGGCCACTCCTGCAGGATGCTACAGTTGCTGCAGCCACGCTCGGACAGTCCTCTGGAGCCCTGGGGCCTGGTTCCTGTTCGGCAGCTGACTCACAATGTCAACAGATCCCACTTTCCCCACCAGGAGCCCTTACGCTCAGGGCCTCTAATTCCCTGTGACAGGCCCTCGACCTTCCGGCCGCTTTCCTCCCCAATCACATTCCATGCCTCCATTTCCTCTGCCTCTTGCCTTGGTCTCTTTACCTGATGATAATCCCTGACCTTTGGACAGCCTTTCACAAAGGGTTTCCATGGGCACCATCTTTCATCCTCTGCGACCACCTTCTGATGTGTCTCTGAGAGATAAAGTCACCTGCTCAAGGTCACACAGGCAAGGCTGGAATTCAAGTTTTCTGGCTCCGTACGCACTGGACAACCTCTAGCTTTGAGGAACCTCAGCAGCATCTCCAAGCACCCACTTTGGCAAGTGAGCTGCCACCCCCACCCTAGTCTCCCATACCCTCAACTTGGTCTTTCTGGACTCCTAAAGGTCTTCTCCAGGCCCAGCCTCATTTATTCTTCTACCCCCAAGAGATCCACAAAGACCTAACAAATTCCCCCACATCCTAAGACTTCTCTGGGGGTCGTAAATTGCCCTTCTGTGAAGTAGAACACAGGTGACGCTGACTGTGACCCTCGCCCAGAGCTTCTCAAAGGACTGGTGAGGGCAGATGCAATCCTAGCACACTCCTGGTGGCTGCAGACTCGTCTTTCAAACATCACCCAAATGAGCCTCTGGACCCAAAGGCTTCCAAGCGTCATAGAAGAGAGGCAACTCCCAGACACGCAGGAGCGAAGGAGAAGGCAGGGCCCGGGGACTGTAGATGGATGCAGTAACACACCTCCCCCTGCCCACCGACGTGGCCCACCTCTCAGCCCTGCTCGTTCCTCAGGACGCATGCTCAGGGAGAGTGAGAAGACCTGAGAACTGTCCACCTCTCCTCTCCTCCCCAAAGCTAGATGAATTCATGAGCCCAGGACAATGCTAGGACAGGTCTCCATCTGGATCACCAACAGCGTCCTCAGGGTAGAAGCATTTCCAGGCATCTCTCTTTCACGTCCATTATAAAGGACACCAACCTTCTCTCAGCTTTCTGCCTTCCTCAGTCCAGTGTACCCAACAGATATTAAAGGTGGGCCCGCAGTGCCAGAGGCAATGCCCCTCATCATCACCACAGTGGGAGGATGGGCATTTACCCTTCCCATCCACCAGGGTCTGAGGGCCACGGATTCTCCCCTCACAGGGCCAGGCTGCCCTGGCACCACGCTGTGCCAGGGCCATTTCTTACAGTCACGCTAGGAACTCCTGCCGTGCTGAGGACACAAATTCTTCAAGCCCCGGGTGCCATCACTCCAGACCATGTCAAGGCCAGAACCATCCGACACCTTATTAATGAGAGCACTTCCTCACACCCCTGCCAGGGGCACCACCATGCGCCCACAGGCTGGCCACCGCCACTCCAGAACCGGTCCAAGTGTTGTGCCCATCATCAATCTGCACTGAGGGCTGTGCCCGCCTCACACCTGGGCAGCCACCACCGCACCAAGGTGGGGGTGAGTCTTCTGACACCCGTGCCGGGAAAACCACGCTGCCTGTGCCAGACCCACGCTGCCCACGCCCGTGCCACGGGTGTCACCATTCCCACACTGGTGCCAGGGGCTCCACGGATCTCACACCTGCCACACCGCGCGCCCTGGACACTGCCCAGCTGCCGCACCGCTCACACCGCGCCCGAGTCCGGGGCCCGGCCCGCCGCGCCCGCGGCCCCCCTTACCTCCAGCCAGCCGCAGGGCTCGGCCCGCCGCCGCCACCGCGACCGCCACCTCCATCCTGGGCTCCCCAAGGCCCCAATTCACTAACGCCGCTTCCTCAGGGCGCCGGCGCCGGCGCGAAGGCCGCCTCCGCCCCCCGGGGGACGCTGCGTCCTTTACGTAAACCCCACTCCGCCGCCAGCGGTGACCATGGCGACGACCGCGAGGCGGCAGCGCCCCCTGGTGCCAGGGAGGGGAGCGGCGCCGAGGCAGGAGTGAGCGGAGTCCTTCGCGGGGCTCCACGCGTGGGGGCGGTGGGCGCAGGACCCCAGCCGCCGCTGCAGCTTCGTGGGCGGCCGGGAGGGGCAGGACCGGCCGCGCTGCATGCGGGGAAGGGAGCCGCCTGGGTCCCCCTCCTTCAGGCCCCGCGTGACCGGGTTTAGCGTGGGAGAGAGGCAAAAAAGCATGTAGGATCACTGGAGAACTGGTTCATTTGCGGGGAGGAAAGAGAGAGATGGGTTCCACCTCCTCGGGGTGCTGAGCGCTCCTTGCGGGGGGTGGTCAGAGCACATCGTAATCATCTGTGTCCTCCCCTCACCCTCTACCCCTGCGGGGCCCAGCATCGTGCCTGGCATCCAAAAGGGCGCTTGGTCAATTTTGAATTCCTGGAAAATAAAGAAAATTGCCCTTCCTATTCTGCTTCACACGCATCCATTCATTCACTTAACACACCTTCCCTGAGAGCTAGCCTTGAGCCGGAGCAGCGCTGTCCAGTGCCCTGTGCTGAGCTGGGGGAGTGAGTGAGCACAAAGTCAAGCAGAGCCCGGGCCCTGCCCTTCAGCTCAGTCCAGAGGGTACTAGACCATCACGGTACAGGGTGCTTGTGGTGTAGGAGCTCAGCAGAGAGGGCGGGTAGAGCTCTCTGAGGGGCACTTAAGCAAGCCGTGGGGGAGGGAGTTGGGTCTGGAGGCTGAGATGACCCAGCTGGGTCTCAAATGTGGAGTAGAATTCAGAGGCAAAAAGGGGAGTCGCATGTTTCAGCAGGGGGAGTGCCTCTAAAATGTTCTCTGGGCCCTGTCGTCATCCCAAGAAAACAGGGTGATACACAGCAGTTTAGTGTAAGTGGGAGTGTAAAGAGCTACGTGTACAGGGCCTGCGGTGCAGTAGCCGCCTGAAAACTATCCGGACTTTTGGGTTTAAGGTGAGACTCTGAGTCCAGGGCAGTCTTCCCCTCTGCTGAAGCAGGTGGGACCTACTTCTGGAAGGAGTTCTGTATTACCCGTGGTTATTTTGAAGGCAAACTCTGGCTTATTTAAAAAAAAAAGAAAAATGGGGGTGGGGAGAGCAAATACTGGGTGGGATACCTCAGGGGATTCAAGAAAGAGTTGGGCCCTCCCAGCCTCAGGAAGGGCCGGGTATCAGGGAGGCTTTAAGGACTGACTGTAACATAGCAGTTTGGGAGCCTTCTGTCTAGATCATTGTAATTAATCAGAATCAAAACTGCCAAATGTAACGTCCCTTGGTTCAAAGTTCTAGATTCCCCAAAAGAAAGAATCCTGTTGGTCCAGCTTGAGCCATGGTCAATCATAGCAGCTACATTCTACCCCCTTAGCTGCCCAGTGCACACAAATTCACACATGTACACACACACACACACACACATCTTCCTCCCATTCATCCAAAGTCATCTTCACCAAACGATATTGTGTTCCAATATTCCCTGGTCGGCCACCTCCAGACTTGCTGTCACGATCAAGATCAAAGTTCAAGGTCTTCAAGGTGATGTCCATGTCTCTTTTTCCTCAAGGTTTATGGTGATCCCCTCTGGGCATCTAACAACTGAATTAAAGGGTGCATTTAACTACCACAAACATGTCCTTTGAATTCTCGCTGCTCAAAGGGTGGCATTAACACCATCGAGGAGCTTGTGAGAAATGCAGAATCTCAGGCCCCCACATCTCAGCAGATTGAAAAGATCCCTGGTGGTTTGTATGCACATTACGGTTGGAGAAGCACTGCTATTATAAATATGGATGGAAAGGAAAAGGCAATGTATGAAAAATGCTTTTCAATGGTGATCACTGCTGTTTAAAAAGAAAATGGGGAGGGGTTAGTTATTTAATCTTCAGCAACTCCAGTAACCAACAAGGAAATAACCCACTCCAGTAACCATCAAGGTAGCGGCTGCAGTCTTTATTTTTGCAACCGGTTGCAAACTCCTAAAAGGTGTTTATGACTTTCTTCCTCTAATTCTTTATTCCTTGGTTCACTTGCCTCCTGCCTGCATCTCATTTTCCTGGTGGACTGTTCCGAGTCTCCATCCTTGAGGGCCTGAGCCGTTGGTGATCCTGGCTGTAAAGCACCACAGCAGAATTCTGTCTGCCTTTACCACTGGGCATGATGGTGTAGGAGGTACTCCACAGGGACCCTGCGTTCCACCCATATCCCTCGTGTGTGTGTGTGTGTGTGTGTGTGTGTGTGTGTGTGTGTGAGATGACGATCCCCCAGTGGCCCGGTGGCAGTCCCAGTGTCCAATTCAGTGGAACCGTTATTGTGCCTCCTGGTGGAAATGTTCCTCCCTTCAGTTCTAAGACCACCAGACAATCAAAACTCAGAACTGCCTGAACAGGAGGCAGACAACAGGCATTTTGACAATGGTGAAACTCACATCACCGCCTCCACCCCTAGTTCCCAGACCCTTTGGAGGAAACATACCATAACAGATGTCTGGTTCAGAGCACACATCCATTGGGGGCCTTACCTGGTCCAGCCACCAGGCTGCTCCCCCTCTACTCCAATATCTCATTTGTCCTCCCCTCTGAATGCCCTCAGGCCCCATTCTGACAGAGTTTGACCAGGTGTCTTTGGAGACAGCTACGAGCGTTGTGAGCAGAGTGGAGCAGGGGAGGAAGACAAGAGTGAGGGTTCCAGAATGGGCCACAAGCTACCGATTGGTCCCGGTCCAGCTGCCAGGCTGTGTTCCCTGAGCTCGGTGCCAAATTCCCGCTCTGGCCTCAGTATCTCTCTAGGTCCCAGTGGGGATAATAACATGTCTCCTCCTCCCAGGGGTGCTGTGTGGATTAACTAATTAATGAGTGTGACATCGTCTGCTTCCACAAAGGGGCTGATTAAATGCTGAGCGTTGTTATTAGAGTAATGGGGGGCGTGTGATAGGCAGAGTAGACTGGAGACAGATCCGCTCCCCTCGCCTCCTCCCCAGCCCCTTCCTCCGTCTGCCCCACGCTCTGCAAGCTGAACGTCTTGCAAGACAAAACCAAGATGATTTTTGGCACCCCCGAAGTCGGTGTCTAACTTTTGCTCATTTCCCCTGTACTGGAACGTGAGTCAAGGCCCAGCTTCGTAGAGTAATCTGTCTCCGACAGCTGGCACAGCTGTGCCCTGCCCCAGACTCTCAGCTCCCAGCAGCTGCAGGATGGGATGGCTTGGCTAGTGATTGCATCAGGTTAGAGCTGCCTGCAGAAAGACAACTGCAGAATTCCTGAGCTGGGTACCAACCCCCTGACTGCATTGCCCCGTGGTCCCAGCGACTGACTGCCTTTCCTCACAGCCCGAGGGAGGGAAAGCCAATGTGGCATACTGGCTTAAGGCTGGGGGAATTCAAAGCATGCAGTGTTTTGAAGTATATAGTATCTGCTTATGGCCACGGGAGATCCAATGACTACATTTTAGCTTGGATGCAGGGTATCGGATAATGGATGAAATCATAGTTCTGTGCATGGCGACTTTAGCCTGGCTTGTTCCCAAATGCAAAAATCCAGGGAGGCCCCTGAATGACATAGTGAACGTGACTTTCCCAGTAGTCAGTGGGAGATCATCGCCCACTCCCAGTTGCTGGGTCCCCCATCTCTGAGTGTTGTACAGTGCTGGCTCTCACCCAGAATCCTGGTACCCATGACGGGGGGGATGGGAAGGAATCACTCAGTCCCACCACCAGGTAAATGTTTGCATCTGACAACCAAGGGGAATGTTGTTTACCCACATAGCACAAACTCAGCCTGCCTGGGGAGGCGAGAGAAAAGCTCTGGAGGCTGAGCTGTCAGACTCCCACAGGGAGAGAAGTTAGCCAGTTGCAGAGGTCTAGACAATGCATATGAATTGGGGTTTGGGACACCTGGACCCAGCTCGGGATCGTCCTGGCTATCTCATGGCAGGATTTCAATCCTCCTTCTCTCTGAATACAGCTTCTTTCCTGCCTCCTTGTTGCTGCTGCTGTGAGGTACAGGTATGTGTCATGGGGGCAAATAGCCTGGAAGTAGGGGCTGGACCAGCCAGGAATGAAAAGATCAGCCACCACTGGGATGTGCTGAGGTCCTGTACGAGAAACAAGCTGTCCCCTCCCACCAGAGGGGAGCCTACAGCCCATACCTTTTACCTGAGTAAGCATAATTTGCCGTCAGGGTCTCGACAAATCTCTGTGGTGATGGAGTGATAATGGTGGAGATGCTGGAGGAGGTGAGAGAGATGGTAGTCTAGGTGGTGGTGATGATAGGGAGGGGAAAGAGGACTGATGGCTTCCAAGGGGTTTTTCCATTCCCACCTCATCCTCCATTCACTTGGGTATCACCAGCACTTTCACTGTAATGCCCAGAGGATTGGGGGATCCTTGCATCTCATTAAACCAGCCTATTTGTAAGTGTCTGCTCCCTAATGAGCATTGTAGTAACTAGTTTTTCTCCTTGGGGCACCAGGGAGCTATGGGATGTAAACACAGATGTCTCAGGGGAAAGATTGCCTGCTTACGGACTAGTGTGATTCATCTGCACTTTCTGGACAATAATAACAAGAGTAGAGGGTACTCTTGAGGGTGTCCATCCATCCATCCACCCATTCACCCAACAACTCATTCTCCCACCTGCATCTTCACCCACCCATCCATCTACCCACCCATTCACCCACTCACCCATTCTTCTACCCAGTCTGTCCATTGCCCACTTACCTACCCATCCACTCACTCCTCCATCCACCTACCCACCCATCTACTCATCCACATATCCATCAACCCACCCATCCATCCACCTATCTTTCCATCCATCCACCTATCTTTCCATCCATCCATCCATCCACCCATCCATCTACCCAACTATGTCCTAAATCATGTCCAGTTGATTTTTCCTCTTAAATATCTTTGCAACTACCCACTTCTGTCCATTTCTACCAGTACCACCCAAGTCCAGGACACACTTGTCTCTTCGGGGCCACTGCCATAGTCTCCTAACTGCTCTTACTTCTCATCGATTTTGCACCAAACAGGTAGAGTGACCTTCTATAAATGAACATCAGATTATATCATGTCACTGCTTAAAACCCTGCTCTGGTTTCTTATCGCTCTTAAAATACAGACCCCAATTTTTGTTGGGTATACAGTAGAGTGTACAGATAATGAATTTCTACATATGTATATACCTGTGACCAGACCCAGACAAAGATACAGAATATTTCCAGTTCTTTGTGTCCTTAATGGTCAATAGCCACCCCCCAGAAGTAAACACTATTTGACTTCTATGCCATAGGTTTGTCTATTCCTGAACTTCCTACAAATGGAATCATAGAGGACATACTCTTCTGTTTCTGGCTTCTTTTGCACAACATTACGTCTGTGAGATTCATCCATGTTATTATGCATATCAACAGTTCATTTTTTTTATTGTTGTGTGATATTTCATTAGATAAATGTACCATGATTTGTCTGTCTATTCTGCTGTTGGCGGATATATGGCTTTTTCCAGCTTGGGGCTCTAATGAATAAGGCTGCTATGAACATTCTTGTACAAGTCTTTTGGTGGACATTGCACTTATTTCTCTTAGGTCGGTGGTGGGCAGAATAATGGTCCCCCAGTGATGTCCACGTCCTAATCCCCAGAACCTGTAAATATGTTTGAGTACATGAAAAAGGGGAATTCAGATTGCAGGTGGAATTAAGGTTGCTAATCGGTTGGCCTTGAGATGGGAGATTATCCGGCTTATCCGGGTGGGCTCAGCGTAATCCAAGCGTCCTTATAGCTGGGAGAGGGAAGCTCGGTGAGAGAACCAGAGAGCCTCCAGAAGGAATACAGCCCGGCCGACACCTTGATCTTAGCCCAGTGAGACCCATTCTGGACCTCTGACCTTCAGAACGCTAAGATATAGATTTGTTTTAAGCCACCAAGTTTGTGGCAATTTAAGACAGCTGCAATAGGAAACTGATACGGGTAGATGCTTAGGAGTGGAATTGCTGGGTCGTAGGATGGACAAAAGACTCAAATTCTTCTTGTGATCTCCACCACCCAGCATGTCTGGCCCTGCCAACGTGTCCACCCCCATCCTGGGCCACTCTCGGCTCTTCTCTCCGCCCTCCAGCCACATCAGGCAAGCCAGCCATGATGTTCCTCAGAGGGGCCCTTTACGTGTGCTGTTCCCTCTGCTGGGAAGGCTCTCCCCTCCCCCACTCTTTAGCTGTCAGTTCCCAGGATGCTTCCTCAGGGAAAGAAGGTCAGGTTCCCAGTTACTGATGTGCTATCCAAGCACTCTTTTCTTTTCCTCCAGGCCACTTGTCAAGGTTTACCATGACATATTCATTTAGGTGGTTGAGTTTGCCCCCCATCTTCTCCCCAAGACCCCATCCCCAGACTAGAAGCTCCATGTGGGTAGGGACTGGGTCACCCCCATGTCCTTAGCACACAGCCCCAGAGCCTGGCACATAGTAGGCCCACCGTAGCTACCTCCTCCCTATTGAATGAATGAACATCTGTTTGATAGGGAGGGGGAGATGTCTGGGTACAGTGATGATGTCAGAGGAAGTGAGGAGAAGAGGAAGGACGAGGAAGAAAGGAGACAGGAGGAAACACAGAAACACGTACCCTGGAGACCACCAAGGCCCAGATTCTGCCCTCAGTTTCAGTCTCATTTCACCAGCATCCCCAGGGCAAGAAGACTCTTGAAAACCATTCATGTGAATCAAACCAAACCCTCAGGAGTGAAATGTTGATCTCTTAGTGAGAAAGGCCCTGTATTCCTTTACAGACAGCTTGATGCCTTTGCAGGGACCTGTGACTCATACTTTCTGCCTTGGAAACAGTCAGCCTGGCCCCTGAGGCAGGAGAGGTGTGATACATGAGTCTGGAGATGACCAAGACTCCAAGAGAGGCAGTGGGTTTCCCAAGGCTCCCCAATATGTTAGAATCAGAGCTGGGACCTGAGACTGGGGCTCTTGACTCCTAGCTCAGTAGTGGGGTAGGGTAGGGATGACAGATTTAGCAAATTAAAAAACAGGATGCCCAATTCAGTTAGAATTTCAGATGAACAACAAATAATTTTTTAGTATAAGTATGTCCCAAGTATTATATGGGACATACTTACACTAAATAATTATTGTCATTCATCTGAAATTCAAATTTAACTGGGCATCCTATATTTCTTGTGGCAATGGGGCTGCAGGAGTGGGGTGAGGGCTAATCCCTGCTTCACTACTAAGCAGGCCTGTCTGGGGACCTGCGTCCTCATGCTCTCTAGGACACACGGCCTGTTTGTCCCCTGGACAGAGCTGGCCACCCTCTGACCTCTTTGACCTCCTTGACGCACGGTCTTCAGCCTCTGAGCAGACCCCAGCCTCCTGCCAGGACACTGGTTCTCAACTTAAAACCTTAGAAGGGCTTCCCTGGGGGCGCAGTGGTTGAGAGTCCACCTGCCGATGCAGGGGACACGGGTTCGTGCCCCGGTCCGGGAAGATCCCACATGCCGCGGAGCGGCTGGGCCCGTGAGCCATGGCCGCTGGGCCTGCGCGTCCGGAGCCTGTGCTCCGCAACGGGAGAGGCCACAACAGCGAGAGGCCCGCGTACCGCAAAGGAAAAAAAAAAAAACCTTAGAATTATCTGCCCAGACTGCACCGCGGGCCAATTACAGCAGAATCCCTGGGGGTTGGACTCAGGCATCAGGAGTTTTCAAAGCTCCCCTGGCGATTCCAGCAGGCAGCTGAAGTTGAGAACCACTGTGCAGCAGAAGTCGCTTCTTGGCTGCTAAGGGCATGATAGTTCCAACTTTGTCTCCTGGAAGAGCCTCGGGAAACCCCGCAGTCTCAGCTGCTCCCCTTTGCAAACCACTCTGCTGTAGGCCCTTCTGCTCTCAGCTCCTCTCAGCCTTTTCTGGTTGACTCTGAAGAGTTCCTGTTTCAGAGGAGGACAGTTCCCGTTGCCCCCAGGCTCATTAGGAAAACAGGGGTGGGAGCCCCCCGTCTGGGATCCTTGTGCCCCTGCTGGAATCTGGAGCACCCGGGGAGCCTTTTGGGGATCCAGGGTCAAGGCCAGGCAGAAAGAGGTTGTTCTTTGAGCTGATTCTTTGTTCTTTGAGCCCAATCCTCGTGTCTGGGTTGGATCTGCCGGCTGTGGGGTTCTGTAGCACCCTCACACTTCTCCCCCGGAGCACGCAGTGTGCTTGTATTTCCTCGTCACGCCATGTCTGTCTTCCCCACTAGACTCGGCTTCAGGAGGGCAGGGGACGCGTCTGTATTCTGTGTTCCCAGACCTTGGCTGGTGGCTGGAGCAGGGGCTCAATGAATATTTGTGTAACTAGTGGATGAACCCTTAGCAGTTATGAACTCTCACCCTGTCCTTGTACAGATAAGGAAACAGAAGCACAGAGAGGGAAGGGACCTGCCCCAGGTTGCACAGCATGGTGGAGGCTGAGTTAGGACTAAAGCTCAAGACTTTGATTCCTGTTCCAGGCCTCTTTTCACTCAGTACAACTTAGGAGTGCCCCACCTCTACTCCCGCCCTCCCCACCCCTCCCAGCCCTGTTCTGAGTCATCAGCTCTTCCTCCTTTCAAGCTCTCCCCCTACAGACACACACACACACACACACACACACTCACACTCACTCTCTCTCTCTCTCTCTCTCTCTCTCCATCCTCTTCAAAGGCTTCCCTTCTGGGAAGGGTCAGGGTGACCCTCGCAGTGGGTGAGGAGACAGGCAAAGGGGGGAGGAGACATATATTCTGTAGAAAACACCAGAAGTCCCTCTAGCTTGAAGCCTCCTCTACCAAACAGACTTGCAAGGTGTGGAGGGAAATCTATGTGGACGAGCTTCACAGGATGGACCTTGCCCTCCCCCTCCCACCTCCTCTCACCCCAGAGGAAGGACTGAGCTGGCCCCAAGCTCAAGGAGCCTGCTTCTCCCCAGGGCAGTCCCAAGCTGGAGAGTCCGCAAGCAGGGTTTGGAGCCAAGTGGAGCCAGCTAAACAACCCCCACCCCTGTTTTCCTGGCTGTAAAACCCTCAATGAGGCTCAGTTTCCTAATCAGGAAGATGAGTCTAATAACATTGCCTGGCCTGGGGGTGGTGAGGATGCCGTGTATGGCGCTGGGCACCCCATTAGGTGCTCAGCCAAGGTGCTTTCCTGGAGCCTTTGCCCTGGGGTCTCAGCGACATTCTAGGCTGGACATGAGCACAGTTAGCAGGAACTCAAGGCTGATGCCCTGATTGGACAAACCGATGTCATCCATCCTCACCCTGAGCTGTGAGTCAGAAGGTGGTAATTTCATGAAAGAAAATGGGTTCCCAATGGGCTCTAAGGGGATGCAGCACCTTTCAGAGACTTCCCTGCCTTTTTTTTTTTTTTTGGCCACAAGGAGTGGCTTGTGGGATCGTAGTTCCCCGACCAGGGATTGAACCCAGGGGCCCCGGCATTGGAAGCTCAGAGTCCTAACCATTGGACATCCAGGGAATTCCCTTCCCTGCCTTTTTTAAAAAAAATTTGTTTTATTGAAGTATGGTTGATTTACAATGTTGTGTTAGTTTCTACTGTACAGCAAAGTGATTCAATTATTCATATATATACATTCTTTTTCATATTCTTTGCCATTATGGTTTATCACAGGATATTGAATATAGTTCCCTGTGCTATACAGTAGGACCCTGTTGTTTTTCCTTGCCTTTCGAAGCCACGTCAAGAAGGGTAAGCTAGCATTTGTACCGCAGGGTACTGGAGGCAGGTTTGTGATGGGTCTTCTTGGGAGGGCAGATATCAGAGGGGACAGAACCTGATGGGCTGCGGTGGGCAGGATGAACTCAGGAAACCTCAGGACTGAACTTTGCTCTCAGACACCGTTTTCTTAGCAGTTTAAAAAAATTGTGTATGTGTGTGTGTGTGTGTGTGTGTGTGTACGGTGAAATATACATGATCTAAAATTAACCATTTTTAAGTGTACGGTTCAGTGGCATTAAGTACATTCACAGTGTCGTGCAACCATTTCCGGAACTTCTTCATCACCCCATCCAGAAACTCTGTATCATTAAACAAGAACTCGCCATTTCCCTCTCTCCTCAGCCCCTTATAACCACTGTTCTACTTTCTGTCTGGATGAATTTGACTACACTAGGTACCTCCTATAAGTGGCATCACACAATATTTTTCCTTCTGCGTCTGGCTTTTTTCACTTGGTCATAATGTCTTCAAGCCTCATCCATGTTATAGCATGCGACAGAATCTCCATCCTTTCTAAGGCCAAATAACATACCATTGTATGTATAGACTACATTTCATCCATCAATGGGCGTTTGGGTTATTTCTACCTTTTGGTAATAATAACAATAATAGTGCTGTGAACATGGATGTACCAATATCTGATCAAGCCCCTGCTTTCAATTCTGTTGGGTACATACCTATGTCAAAAGATAAACTGAGGCATATTAAAAATTTTAATAATTTGAACAAAAATTGATTCGAATCAGGCAGCATCCAATCTAGCAGATAGAAAGGAGCTCTGAGGAGCTGAACAGAAGGAAAAACTTTTATAGGCAGAAGGGAATGGGAACAAGCAAATTACACTAAGCAAAAAAGCAGGTTGGTTATTGCAAAACTACTTTCCTTAAGGGGTTGCTAGGGGTCTATCAGGAAGAGGACCTAACTAATACTGGTCAGCGATTCCTGATTGACTGGTTTAAGATTCCATTTCTGGGAAAGCCAGAACTAATTAAGTCTCAGTTTGGTGACATGGGGTTTAAGCAACTTTATTTTGGGCCTGTTATCTTGTTTTTAACACCCAGAAGTGGAATTGCTGGATCATATGGTAATTTTACGTTTAATATTTTGAGGAACCACCATACTGTTTACCATAGCAGCTACACATTTTACATTCCCACCAGTAATGCCCAAGTGTTCCAATTTCTCCACATCCATGCCAACACTTATTTTCTGTTTGTTTTTGTTTTTTGTTTATTTTTTGGCCACACAGCATGGCCTGTGGGATCTTAGTTCCCCAGCCAGGGATTGAACCTGGGCCCTTGGCAGTGAGAGCATGGAGTCCTAACCACTGGCACGCCAGGGAATTCCCTGTTTGTTTATTTTTTATCATAGCCATCCTAATGGATGTGAAGTGGTGTCTCACTGTGATTTTTAAAATTTCTTTCTTTCTTTATTTATGGCTGTGTTGGGTCTTCTTTGCTGCCCGTGGGCTTTCTCTAGTTGCGGCGAGCGGGGGCTACTCTTTGTTGAGGTGCGCGGGCTTCTCATTGCGGTGGCTTCTCTTGTTTCGGAGCACGGACTCTAGGCGCGCTGGCTTCAGTAGCTGTAGCACGCGGGCTCAGTAGTTGTGGCTCATGGGCTCTAGAGAGCAGGCTCAGTACTTGTGGTGCACGGGCTTAGTTGCTCTGCGGCATGTGGGATCTTCCCCGACCAGGGCTCGAACCGTGTTCCCTGCATTAGCGGGCGGATTCTTAACCACTGCACCTCCAGGGAAGTCCCTCTCATTGTGATTTTGATTTGTGATGTTGGGCATCTTTTCATGTGCTTATTGGCCATTTCTAAGTAGTTTTTAAAAAAATTTTTTATTCTTAATGAGGTATAAGTTACATACAAATCCTCAGTGTGTGCAGCTTAATTTATTAAACAACTGGGTAACCATCATAAATATCAAAATTTAGAACATTCCAGCATCCCAGAAGAGTCCTTGAGGCTCCCCCCCCAGTCAGTATTCCATGAAGGAAACTACCATTCTGACGTATATCACCATGGATAATGTTACCTGTTGTAGAAGTTCAAATAAATGGAATCATAGAGTGTGTTTGTTTTTGTTATTGGCTTCTTTCACTCTTTGTTATATCTGTGAGATTCATTCATATCATTGCATACAGTAGCAGCCCATTCTTTTTCATTGCTGTGTAGTATTCCATTGCATGGCTGTACAACAATCTATTAGGATTAATTATATGAAATTGCAAATCTTCAGCCTCTTAATCTACAATATAAAAGACCATTTCATAAGGTTCAATCTAACATTTACCCACTCTATAGCTGACAGATATTTGCCGCTACGAGCATTTGTTTATACGACTTAGTGAGCATATGCATGCACCCATTTCTGTTGAGTATATTCCAAGGGGTAGATTTGCTGGGTCATAGGATATATGTACGTTAGGTTTGGTCAATTCTTCCAGTTTCACAAAGTGGCTTTACTGATTTACACACCTACCAACCATGTATGAGAGTTCCAGTTGCTCCACATCCTTGCCAGCATTTGGTAGGGTCTCTCCTCTCAGTTTTAGCCAACTTTCCAGCTAATGTGACCCAACTTGTTCCTCTTCCCACTCCCTGCAGTGACTCCATTGGTCAGAGCTGATTGCCCTGGGCTGGCCCCTGGTCTGAAGGCACCTCTATACGGACTAGACAGAAGGTCAGTTAACCCCCTGGTGGGGGTTGATCTAAGCTCCACCCCATGGAGTCACACTATAATGAGTATTTGATGCTGTGACAGATACATAAGAAATATATAGGGCTTCCCTGGTGGCGCAGTGGTTGAGAGTCCGCCTGCCGATGCAGGGGACGCGGGTTCGTGCCCCGGTCCAGGAAGATCCCACATGCTGCAGAGCGGCTGGGCCTGTGAGGCACGGTCGCTGAGCAAAAAAAAAAAAGAAACATATATTTGGTTATTCAGATGCCCAAACATATATTTCTCATATATTTGGCTTTTGTCCATGGTTCCTGGCTCACAGCTCCCAAAACCCTTGGAATTTCCTTTGCAGAAAGACCAATGGGAGCATCTTTTAAAATAGTATTTGGGGCTTCCCTGGTGGTGCAGTGGTTACGAATCCGCCTGCCAATGCAGGGGACACGGGTTCGAGCCCTGATCCGGGAAGATCCCACGTGCCTCAGAGCAACTAAGCCCGTATGCCACAACTACTGAGCCTCCGCTCTAGAGCCCACGAGCCACAACTACTGAGCCCACGTGCCGCAACTCCTGAAGCCCACGCACCTAGAGCCTGTGCTCCGCAAAAAGAGAAGTCACCACAATGAGAAGCCCGGGCACCACAACCGGAGAAAGCCCGCGTGCAGCAACGAAGACCCAACGCAGCCAAAAATAAATAAATAAATAGATTAAAAATCATCATAATAATATTTGGTCTCTGGTCCTCGTTCCTGAAACCTCTCCACTACATAACCGTGAAATGGGCTTTTTGTTTTTTCATAACCAACCCCTTTCCACCACAACTGGGTTTATGTTAATGAGGTGACTTCTGCAAAGTGCCTAATGGCGGCTGGTTGTCAGGGGAACCACCATGAACAGAGGGAGAGGTGGGACTGATTCCCAGGTTGGGGAGAAGGGCTGGAGGTTGAATCAATCACAATGGCAATGAGTTAATCAATCACGCCTAAGTAATAAAGTCTCCATTAAAAAAACAAAAGGGATGGGGTTTGGAAGAGCTTCCAGGTTGGGGAACCAGAATGCTTCCATGTGCCGCCAGGCCCGGCCCCAAACTCCCCGAGGACAGAAGCTCCTTTGTTTGAGGCCTCATCCTCTTCATCTGGCTGTTGACTCGTGTCCTTTAATATCCTTGGTGATAAAGCTGTAATCTGGTGAGTAAACGGGCTTCCTGAGTTCTGTGAGCCGCTCTAGCAAATTAACTGAACCCAAGGAGGAACTTTTGATTTATAGCTGGTCGGCCAGAAGCACTGGTAGTCTTGTGGGACTGAGCCCTGAACCCGTGGAAACTGATGCTATCTGCGTAGATGGTGTCAGGACTGAGCTGAATTCTCAGACACCCTGATGGTGCAGAATTGCTTGTTGGTGCAGGGAAGCCCCCCACACACATTGAAATTGGGTCCAGGAATCTCAAAAAGTGTGGCATTAGGACCACCCGGTCAAAGCCCTTCCTCGGGACGTATAGTACCAGCAGGGAGCCAATGATATGGATCAATACTGTTGTGGTGACCCTAAGCTCCCCCCGACCGTGGGGTGATCTGGGGCCTGGGAGAACTGCGTGACTCATGCATCGCCTGCCCCTACTACGCCTCTGGTTCCCACCTGTGCCCTTAACCCAGCATCGTCTGCAGGTCCTCAAGCGTTGTAGCTGGAAAGCAATCGGCTTCTGCGTATGTAATGTTTTTCAGTGTATGTGGATCCCATTGTGATTAATGACATTCAAGTTTACTGAAAGCTTTTCAGTATTCGCAGTCGTCTTTGTGCTATATTTTCTTAGTGAATTCACAAAAATACAACTGTTGGTAAATGGGGTGGGAATAGGTGACACTGAAATGTAGGAGTTCAGAAAACAAAAGAGATCAGATGGCCCTTCATATCACCCAGTAGGACCATTTGGGGGTAACCAAAATGTGGGAGAGGATAGAATGTTTCAAGTCTTCCACCTCCCTGAAGTCACCCTTCCCCAAAAGATCCAGCTGGAGCGGCTCGAGTCCCTCTTCTTTGTACTGGGGAAGTCTGGCATCCTTCTCTGTGTCTCTGAGAATCCCCAATAGATGCTCACGGTCACTCTCCTGGTTTCTTCTAGTCCAGATCTCTGCAACCTTGTCTCAGGTCCCCCCTGCAGCGATTTCCCTCCATGGTGCTTCACCCAAGCACAGGCCTGGCCCTTGCTGATGGCGTGGTCAAGCGGGACCACAAGGGCAAGACTGTCCAGGTTCAAGGCCCAGCTCTGCTATTGACAGACAGCTGCCTGACCTTGGGCAAGGTTCTCTGTCCCTCTGGGCTTTGAGTTTCTCATTATAAAATAGGGGCAAGTGTGGCCCCTCCTCTTTGGGCTGGCTGAAGGGCACGTGAGTTGATGTGGGTAAAGCCTCCAGTGTCTGGCAGTTGCAGGGCATGAGCCATCATTTTTATTTATCCCCCACTGAGTATTACTATTTGTAACTGATTTTACGGAAGGTCTGGGGACAGAGGCGGGGGATTACAGCGCAGCATCAGGACAGTTTACGGCTGAACCACGGACCTCACCCTGTTTAGCATCTCTTGTCCATGCCCATCTCAGGAAGTGTCTCACCAGCCCTCTGCCTCCTCTGGCCCAGATCTGATGCCATTTCTTGGGGCTTGTTCACTATCCCGTTTTCCATACCCTCCTCCCACTTCCATAGGCTTCTGCCCCCTTCTCAGCCACCAGAAGACGCAAAGTTGAGTTTTCAGGGCATCTACATTTTGGCTTCAGTTGCTGTCGTTGTAGAACAGGCTCTAAGACGATGATGCTCAGTGAGACCCAGACAGCCCTGTTAGGAGGGGTCAGGGAAATCTGTAAGGGCATTTTTCTTTGTCACAATGTGTGTGTAACCAGTTATTATAGATAAACACAAAGTAATTCTGCACGCTTCTAATACACACAGAATTTTCCAGTAACACGACTATTACGTACACGGAAGGAAAAGACTGTCCTTTGTTTTGTTCGGAATTTTGCCAAGACTTGTTGCCCATTTCACATCACCAGCCACAGCATGGCTCGTGGTGTCTGAGTCACCATCAGGACCACCTGGGTCTGTCTGCCTCTGTGGCTGTCGTATTCCCAGTGGTCCCACTAGGATCAAGTGTCAGGGCCACGTCATCCCATCTCCTCTGCAGTCGGCCTGTGCGTTTTCACTGTGAAATGATGGGGTTTTTTTATAAATTTATTTTTTATTTTATTTAATTACTTTTGGCTGCGTTGGGTCTTTGTTACTGTGCGTGGGCTTCCTCTAGTTGCAGCAAGCGGGGGTTACTCTTCATTGCAGTGTGCAGGTTTCTCATTGCGGTGGCTTCTCTTGTTGCGGAGCACGGGCTCTAGGCACGTGGGCTTCAGTAGTTGTGGCACGCGGGCTCAGTAGCTGTGGCTCGCAGGCTCTAGAGCGCAGGCTCAGTAGTTGTGGCGCACAGGCTTAGCTGCTCCATGGCGTGTGGGATCTCCCCGGACCAGGGTTTGAACCCGTGTCCCCTGCATCAGCAGGTGGATTCTTAATCACCGCGCCACCAGGGAAGCCCCTGAACTGATTTCACTATAAATTACTTTCCTTTAATTTCTCCTTCATATTACAGTTAGGATATTACACTGATTTTTTTTAAAAAAGCACTTATGAGGGCACATGTGTTTACTTGGGAATTTCATTTCGGCTTGGTAACAGGGGTAGTTACAAAATATTTGTCATCCAAAGGGGGCTTGGGTCTGCTGGGGTTGCCAGCCACTGCTCAAGGGCCCACCTTTGCATAATTAAGAACCCACGCCTGAGCTCTTGCCAACCAGGAGTGATTTGTTTCTGAAATGAAGTTCTCAGCTCACTTGAATGTGGAGGCTGCTGCCACCATTTATTCTTTTAAACAACTCTTTTTCCTCTCGCTGTAAATGTTCTTTTTTTTTTTCCTTCCGCGTAAATGTTCTGGGTTAACCATCCCACTGCTGGTCCCGTCACTCCTAGGCCACTTCCTCCTTGGTCTGTGCTCACAAAGTGGCCCCGATGGATGGTCCCAATATCTGAAGGTGACTGTGCCACATCTGGACCTAAAACCCGACTGTGGCCCCACATTCAACTCCCTCAGCCTGGCCCGCAGGGTGCCCGCTGAGCCTGGGCACAGGGCACGGCCTCCTCTCTGCTCACTCCTCCCTCCCACCTTGCCATCCAGTCTTTGTACCTGGGCCCAGGCTGCTTCCTCTGTCTGGGTGCCCGAGCCTCACCACCACTCTCAGCTCCATCCACCTGAAACCGTGCAACTCACACTGGGACTCAAACCCGCGCAGCCGGGACTCAAACCCATCAAAACTCTGACTGGAAACAGGAGTGAAGGGGGGAGGGCACAACCTTAGAAAAAGTGACATAGCCCGAGGACAGGACATAAACGGATTAGAACCAAATGGGTCCCAGATGGCGGACAAGTCGACTAGACCTTGAACTTCAGTATACACTCATTGTAGCATGTCAGCAAGCTGAACGACATACCCACAGGTGCCATGACAGTTCCAAGGCAGACAATAAGGATCAAAAAGTGGGCGGTGGGGCTGCCCTGGTGGCGCAGTGGTTGAGAGTCCGCCTGCCGATGCAGGGGACACGGGTTCGTGCCCCGGTCCGGGAAGATCCCACATGCCGCGGAGCGGCTTGGCCCGTGAGCCATGGCCGCTGGGCCTGCGCGTCCGGAGCCTGTGCTCTGCAACGGGAGAGGCCACAACAGTGAGAGGCCCGCGTACCGCAAAAAAAAAAAAAGTGGTCGGTGGCCCAATTCCCGGAAATCCCCGCCCCTTCCCCAAATAGCTCCCACTCATTAGCCTATGAAATTACCCAGCCATATTAAAAACTGACCACCCCATACCCTGGGGCCACTCCCACCTTCTGAGATGGCCCACTCTGTCTGTGGAGTGTGTTTCTCTCTAAATAAATCCACTTCTTCCCTATCACTTTCTCTCACTGAATTCTTCCTGCCATCAAGAACCTGAGCTTCATTAAGTCCTGAAAGCAGGCGTGTGATCTCAGTTGGAAGACCATCGGTTTGGGCCAGGTTCGAGTCCTGGCTGCTTGGGTTCGAGTCCCAATCTGGGTTTGGGTTGAGGCTGGGTTAGAGGCCCGGCACGTGGGTTCTGGTCCCAATGTGAGGTGCACGGTTTCACACCGAGGGATGCCTTATTCTCCTCTTCGATAGAAACTCAGTTCTGAAGTTCCACTGGTAGAAGATGGGTTTCCTCTGAGGCCTGGAGTTGAGAAGGGGCGCAGTGGCCACTGGGGGAGGGAGAGCAAGATGCGGGTTTTAGAGAATTCAGCAAAGAACTCTCCTCTTCCCCATCCAAGCCTGGAACCCACTGAGAGAAACACACAGCAGCCACCCAGACAGAGATCAAAATATTTCCCTCTGGCTGTGACTTCAGATCGGTGACCAAGGGGGCTTCCTACAATCCCACCCTTGAATTTGACATTCACCCGCCAAAAGTACCCAGTCCCTGGCCCAAGTGGGGATGCAGTAAAGGCTTCCAAAAGAGAAGGGGCTGGGCTGGGTGTGCCCAAGAGCTCCTCTGAAACTTGACCATCAGATAAGTCACTTCTCTGCAGGGGAGAAAGAGGGAGTGAGCTTCATGGGAGAGGCTGGAATGTTACTGTAATTCAACGGACACTCCTCCATGGGGGAAACACGATGGGAGGGAGGGAGGGAGACACCAGTGCCTGATCGGTGTGGATAGCAGGTCCCAGACGGGGCAGGAGCTCGGAGAGGAGGCTGAGGCCAGAGGGGACTGTGTAGAGAACTTCTCTAATTTAAAATAACCTTTGAGGGACTTCCCTGGCGGTCCAGTGGTTAAGATTTCATGCTTCCAGTGCAGGGGGCTTGGGTTTGATCCCTGGTTGGGGAACTAAGATCCCACATGCTGCACGACTCAGCAAATAAATAAATAAAAGAAAATAACCTCTGATTATCAGCAAAGCTGTATATGTGCATTGTAGAAAGTTGGAACATGCAGATAAGCAAAAATAAAACAAACCACTCTATTCCTACCATCTGGGAAGGATCGCTGTAAACACCTTCTTGTCTGTCTTCCCAGATCTCTTTTTATGAATATATATACATTTATATTTTTAAATTTTATTTATTTATTTTTGGCTGCATTGGTTCTTCGTTGCTGTGTGCGGCTTTCTCTAGTTTCGGCGAGCAGGGGCTACTCTTCATTGCGGTGGCTTCTCTTGTTGCGGAGCACGGGCTACAGGTGCGCAGGCTTCAGTAGTTGTGGCTCGCAGACTCTAGAGCACAGGCTCAGTTGTTTGTGGCACACAGGCTTAGCTTAGTAGCTCCGTGGCATGTGGGATCTTCCCGGACCAGGGCTCGAACCCGTGTCCCCTGCACTGGCAGGCGGATTCTTAACCACTGCGCCACCAGGGCAGTCCCTATATTTTTATTAAGACAAGCTCAAAATGTCCTTGCTGCATTGTAATCTGCTTTTTTTTTTTAAATTAACAATCTCGACCTCTCCATCAATACATTTTTATCTTGTCTAGGGCACAGCACATATTCAAATTCCCGCATTGTCCTCCAAACGTCCTTTAAGCTGATTTGTGTAAACTAGGGTGCTATCAGGACCCTCTGGTTGGCTGCACTTAGGTCTCTTTGGGTTTGGCAGGTCCTTTTCTTATGACAATGATTTGTGAGGACTAGACCGGTTGTCTTGCCAAATGCTCCACCTTCAGGATTTGTTTCCCTGTTTCCCTCTTGCCTTGTTAAGTTCATCCCTTTGTCTCCTGTATTGCCAGGAAAATTGTTGGACTCCAGTTATGAGGCATTTTGGATGAGGACACCTGGAGGGTGGTTGGTGGTGGCCTCCTTTGCAGTGCATCACACCAGAAGCCGCCTAATATCTCATAAGGGATGCTGACTTATGGTCACCATATCTTAGAGGGCTGGGCCGAGGGTCTTCCCAGCTAGAAGCCTCCTTTGAGCTCCCTGCTCTCATTTAAGACATAGAAACTGAGATCCAGAAAGCAGCCTCCTGGAGCAGATGCCCTTACAGTTTACAGAGGGCCTTCTCCCTCCAGGAACTCCCTCTGTAGCTTCGGCACAACCCTGAGATGCAGGAATTATGATTCCCATTCCGAGGAAACTGAGGCTCCATGTGGCTAAGAGACCAGAGCTGGGACGTGAGCCCTGGGCTCTGCCTCCGGGTCCTTTCTCTCCCCTACACCAGGACACAGGACTCGGCCTGCCCTTTTCCATTAGGAGACACCTCGGTGTATCTGGCCCTTGAGCCCTCTGGGCTCAGCCTATGGGTCCAGCCCAGGGCACGTTGCTACCCTGAGAAGGCCCCATGCCTGTCCTTGCCTTTTGGAGGCACAGGCCTTCACTCTGGGCTGCGGGTAAAGGGGACACAGCTGTCTGGACCCCAGAATGTGCCAGCTCAGCAGGGCTCAGATTTCCCTCGGAGGACAGAGCCTTTCTGCAGGCAGTAGAGGACAGAGGGGAGACCTTGGCTTTGGCTGCCCTGCTGCTCCCTGGCTCTCCTTCCCGCAGGATCCTGCTTTAAGCGGAGAGTAAACCGAGTCTCAGAGAGTTTGCAAAGCCTCTGGCCTTGGGACACACAGCTGGATTGGGCAGAGCCAGGACTGGAATGTGGAACCTGGCCTCCCAACTTGGGGCAGCTTCCATGGCATCCCATCCCCCAGCTCCATCCTGGGGGGAGGTTCTCACTCATCAACCAGGCCCAGCCCAGTTAAAAACTGGGAGAAGTAAAGAGAGCACTGGATAAGGAGCTCCGGTCACAGTCCAGCCTGCTGCCCACCAGCCATGCCTGTTCATTCATTCATCAACATGCATCGTTTCCCGACAGGCACCAAGTTTGCACTAAATGTGGGGATACAGAGATAAAAAAATGTTTTGGAATCAGATGGAATTGTTTTCATACCTTGGCTCAGTGACTCACATGCTATATAACCTTGGACAAGTTATTTGACCTCTCTTAACCTCAGTTCCTTTATCCACAAAACAGTGATAAGATCCTCTGGTTGCTTTGTGGAGAGAATTAAACGCACGAACGGAGAGTGCTAAATAATAGGAGCTCACACTTGTGTCCTGTTTACTATGTGTCAGGCACTGCTTTAGGAATCTTATACAAACAGAGGTAGGTATTCTTATTAACATCCTCATTTGACAGGTGAGGTACCTGAGGCCCAGAGAAGCTAAGTGACCTGTTCAAGGTCACACAGCATGTAAGTGGTGGAGCTGGGCTTTAAACCCAGGCAAACTGGCTCCAAATTAACCTATGCTTGCAATCACTACGCTTAGACTAAGGCTTGGCCATAACCTTCATGAGCATTGGATGCTCTCACTGGGTCGCAGAAGAGAAATGCTTTCTGTTCAGACTCTCCTTGTCACCATGCTTGGTCCCTAATGTCCTCTGGGGCCGAAAGAGCTTGGGGCTGATAGGTCTGTCCACCGCACAGTCTGAGAAGCTGTATCAGGCGATGAATGCGGCAATCGTGATGTATAACAAGACACGCCCAAACTCAGTGGCTCAAAAGGACGATCACGACTTCTTACACTCATGGGTCTGCAGCAGGGCTGGGCTTGGCTACGTGGCTCTGCTCCAGGCAGCGGGTCCAGCTCAGCTCAGATGCATGTCTCATCCTCAACCCAGACTGAAGGGGCCACGCATCTGGGATGTGGTTTTCCAGGGGCTCTGACAGATGTGCAAGGGTAGGGAGCAAGCTCGGCCAGGAAAGCCCGTTTCAAGCCTCGGTTCACCCCACCCCCCACCAGTCAAAGCAAGTCACATGATCGAGCTCACGGTCAAGAGCGGGGAGGGCACCCCACCCACCACAAGGCCCCTGTGAAGGGGTATTGCCAAAACCACTACAGAGCGATGAAGAATTGGGATCAAAATTTTAAACTCCCTAAAAAGGGAAGGGTCTGGGGCTGGGTGACTCAGCCTGGGGCCGACATCAGGCTGGGAATCTCCCAGAAGCCTAGAGGCCTGGGCTACATCCAGTTCTGGAAGCTCCCAGCTTATTAAAAAACCAAGACATGCTAACAGGGCTTACGATAATTGTGGCGTATTTTAGATGTTTACATTGAACAAATTAATGCTTTTAGTACACACACAAATTGCTAAGCAATATAATTACGCTATTCACAAGAAAATGATAGGATTTATTAAAATTATTAATCGCTGGTATGACAGGCGGCGGGGGCCAGCAATGGGCCACAGGTGTGAAGTTTTCTGATTCAGTCAGGCTAGGCTCTCTGCCACTGGACAGATGACTTCCTTGGGAGACAATTCCCCAAGCCTAATCCTGAGGCTTGGGGAATTGTGCATTAGAAACACCTAGGAAGGGACTTCCCTGGTGATCCAGTGGGTAAGACTCTGTGCTCCCCATGCAGGGGGCCCCGGTTCGATCCCTGGTCGGGGAACTAGATCTCACATGCATGCCGCAACTGACAGTCTGCAGGCCTCAACTAAAGATCCTCCATGCCGCAACGAAGACCTGGCACAGCCTAAATAAATATTTTTTTAAAAAAGAAAGAAAAGAAACACCTGGGAAGCTTTCATAAAATGCTGATGCCTGGGCCCCACCTACAAAATTTCTGGTTGGATAGGACCAGGGTAGAAGGACTTGGGCACCAGATATTTTTTCAAAAACTCCCTGTGTAATTGTGATGTGCAGCCCCAGGGTTGAGAACCACGGGATTATGGGGTGGGAAAGTCTAAGCCAATGTGTGCTAATGAGATGTGAGGTTAGGTTTACTCAAGGCTTTGGGGAAAGAATCTTCCTTATTCTTGAGAGAGAGCTCTCTTCTGATGTACATGAACAGGGAAACATACTGCCCCCTGCTACCGGTGACATCTCACTGCTATGAGGGAAGCCGGCCTCAGGACAAAGGGGATACAGAAGAAAACAGAAACAGCCAGAGCCTTGATCTCACCATACCTGAAACCTACTAACCTTCAGTTGTACAAGCCAATAAGAATCTCCTCTTGGGCTTCCCTGGTGGTGCAGTAGTTAAGAATCCACCTGCCAATGCAGGGGACACGGGTTCGAGCCCTGGTCCAGGAAGAACCCACATGCCACGGAGCAACTAAGCCCGTGCGCTACAACTACTGAGCCTGCTCTCTAGAGCCTGCGAGCCACAACTACTGAAGCCCGTGCGCCTGGAGCCCGTGCTCCGCAACAAGAGAAGCCACCGCAATGAGAAGCCCGCGCACCGCAACGAAGAGTAGCCCCCGCTCACTGCAACTACAGAAAGCCCATGCGCAGCAACGAAGACCCAACACAGCCAAAACTAAAATAAATAAATTTATTTTAAAAAAAGAATCTCTTCTTGCTTAAGTGAGTTCGAGTCTGGTTTGTGACACTTACACCTGCAGGCACTGAATAATGAAAGCGCTTCTCATGCAGGGCTAGGGGGAGGACCAAGAGAGATGCTGTGTGTGAGTGCTGCATAGACATTAGCTGCAAGAGGGTGCACAGAGAACGGCTGCCCTGGGAGAGGAAGTCCAAGGGCATGTTGTGTTGCAGATCCTAGGCCTGAGTCCCGTGCATGGCAGGTACTTGATAAACATCTGACCAATGGGATGGATGCTTTATGCTTTCATTTCCCATTCAGTAATGCCCTGGTCTCTGCCGGATGCAAGGGGAAAGAGTAATCTGATTATCTGATTAAAGTAATATGGCCCCGCGTACCAGCAACTCCACGGCTTAAGCCACGGGGGCAGATCTGTGTAGGTAAGAGGCTTACCTACACCCAAAGGGTGAAATAATCAGGCCAGCGGCGGAGCAATTAATTAGACGTACGCTTACTAAGAGCCTACTATGTGCCAGGCACTGTGCCAGGCTGAGGCAGCCGAGAAAGCTGCAAGGCCTTTGCTCCCACCAGGAAGCCTGCGGAGGTCTTTGAGGACAGGAGCAACATCCCTGACCCTTACGTATGCCGTCCTCTACGTGCCTGGGCCAGTACAACAGGGGATGTCCTGATAGACGTTGCTCACGCAATCCAACGAGCCCTCTCCCCTTCCTCATGTCCCAGGGGTGGAGGTAACAGGGACTGAAAGCCACTATTTTGTGTGTGGTGTTTTTGAAATTACTATTTTTTGACCAGGTAATACAGTTCCATGGTTCAAAAATTAAAACAGTATAAAATGGCAGAGTCTGAGAAGTCAGTCTTGTCCCCACACCTGTCCTGTGCACCCCACTTTCCCGTCTCTAAGGGCAGCTACTTCTTTAGTTTCTTGGGTTCCCCTTCTGCAGTGGTTATAAGGCCAGCTCTAATCTGCAGTGTACTAGCTGTAAATATTCTCGTTGTCACCTTGCCTTTCAGCATCATTATGATAAAGTACAAGCGGACACAAAATATATTTTCTCCCTTCCTTTCTTTCACACAGAAGTTATGAATACACTGTTCTGAATGTTGCCCTTTTCATTAAAAAAGATCCCAGTGCCCTTTCCCTAGCAGTATAGAAAGCATCCTCATTCTTTTTTTACAGCTGTATAGTATTCCTTTCAAAGATTATTTAACCAACCCCCTATACAGTGCATGTTTAATTTGTTTCCAATCTTTTGCTATATAATAAGCAATGGTGTAGGGAGTAGCCTCGTATGTCATCCATGAACAACTCTACCTATAGGATAAGATGTAGATTCAGGATTGCTGAGTCAAAGGGCAAATGCATTTGCAACTTTGATAAATACTACAAAGTTGCCTTTTGTAGGGAATGCGCCATATTGAATTCCCACCAGGAATATATGAAAGTCGTTTATTTTTTTAAGTGAATCAAATAAAATACTTTTCTTCCTAAAAACGAAAATATGCTCCTTGTGTGCAACTGGGAAAATACAAACACAAAGCAGAAAGCAAAAACTATATTTGCTCCAGCTGTGCAGAGATCACTCCTATCCACAGTCTGGTATATTTCCTTCAAGTCTTGCTTCGTATCCTGCATCCTATTCCATAATCTGATTTATTCACTGAACCAATATTTTGTAAACGGTTTCTCTTGTTGGTAAATATTTTTTTCTACCCTCGGAGAGGTGGTAGAGCTGAGATATTAAGCAAGCGGACCCTGGTTCAAATCTTAGCCCTACAACTTTCTAGCTCCACAGCATTGGGCAAGTTACCTAACTGTTCTCTACTTCCATCTCCTCATTTAAAACAGGGATCCTAACAGCACCTACTTTATGGGGTTGCCCTGAGGATTGAGTGAGTCAGCACATGTGAAATGCACAAGGAGGGTTTGGCACTATAATAAAAGTGAGCTGATAACTGCATCATTTCTGACTGCATGGTATCCCCTTGGATAGAAGTAGCACCGCTTACTGAACAAGTTCCCTATTGTTGGACACCCAGGTAATTTCTGTTTTTCACTGTTCAGCTATGTGGCAATGATGCAGCCTTGTGGATACAGCTTTGCCTGGGTCCTTGGTTATCTTTGTGGAAGGAAGTGGGGGACCAGGTATGACCCACCTCTCACGGCTGCTCAGGTTCTGTCCCACTGTGCCCCCTTGGAGCTTCTGAGGGTTGATTTTCACGTCTCTGTCCCTCTGGGTTTTCCTTCATGCAGGCATGAGAAGCAGTGTCCTGGCTTCCTTTTTCCTCTCTTGGCACCTCCACCTGGGTAAATCAAATCACCTCTCCTGGCCAAGAGAACATCAGAACCTTAAAACCATCTCTTAACTGATGAATGGATTTTTAAAATATGATCTAGCCATACGATAGAGTATTATTCAGCAATAAAAAGGAACTGGTACACATTACAACGAGGATGAACCTTGAAGCTATAACGGTAAATGAAAGAAGCTGAATACATAAAGCCACGTACTGTATGATTCCATTTACATAAAATGTCCAGAAGAGGCAAATCTGTAGGGACAGAAGGTAGATTAGTGATTGCCAGGGAGAGCTGATGGGGAGGGATTGCTAATAGGTACAGGGTTTCTTTTTCGAGTGATGAAAACTTCCTGCAATCTGATACGGAATGCTTGCACAACCTTGTGAACATACTAAAACCCAGTGAACTATACACTTTAGAAGGAGGAATTTTCTCTAATAAATAAATAATAAAAGGCAATTGAGTAGAACTGGGCACAGGGAGCTGGAGGGAGACTCACAGGCTTAATACCGAGCAGAATAAAGTTTAATCTCTGTGTCATGGCCAGCAAGGCTCTCCCCAGTCCTCCTTGCACCTTAGAATCACCTGGGAAGCTTTATAATCCCAATGCCCTGGATGCACCAAGACCAAGGAAATCCAGTGAATCCCATGTACAGCCGGGACTCGGAACAGGTGCCCATGTGAGCTTGAAAAACAACAACAACAAAACAAACAAAGTGAAACATCTGGCCTGTCCGAGAAGGGCTCTGATACCCAGAGAGGTGAGTCAATTTTCTTGACAAGTCACAGGCTGCCTCACTTGGCAGACATATTACCTCTCGCATAAGAGCACGGGCTCTGGAGCCAGGTAGACCTGGGTTCAAATCCCAACTCTTACTTAATTACCTAAACCTCCCTGAGCGCCGGTTTTCTCATCCACAGGCTAGTAGTATCTGTTCCTCAGGGATCAGATGGATGCCATATGCCTAAGCACTTGTTTTATGAAAGTATCTAGCAATTTCCAGCATGCTCTGAGAAAAGCAGGGGAGCATAACCCCTAACCCAATGCATTTGCCCTTTTATACGTTTCATAATCATAATAATTTAAAAATCTTGCTCATTCCAGGTGCTTTGTGGGAGAGGGAGTGTCTTGCCCCAGGTCTCCGACTGACCCCCGCGTTCTCTTCTTTGTGGATGAATGTGGGAGTACAAGGGGGGGAGGCAGCCTCTGCAGCTCTCCTGGTGGCGGGCTTCTCTGGGGTGGTGAGCTTCTCTCCTCTTTGCTTCCACAGCACCTGGCACAAGCCTTGACACTTAATAGGGACTCAAGAAATTCCTGGACAGAGGGGCCACATTCCTGGTGGGTTTCACAAGGAGACTGCAATCCCCCATGAGGCCACTAGGGGTCTCCACGCTCCGCACAATGGCTCCTCTAGGGTCCCTCCAAGGGTTCCGCTGGCCTTGGCTAACTTGGGAGAAGGGTCCGCCCCGCTGAGCACAGGCTAGATGGCGACCCGCTTGGGCTGCCATGCCCTGGCCTCCAGGATGCCACCCGTACCCCTTGATCCCTCCTGGGGTCAGATCACAGATGACGGTGAAGATCAGCTTCTGAAACTGTCCAGCACAAGGTCAGTGTAAGAGGGAGGGGTCACTGTTGGGAGGGGGGGCTGTTCATGGTGGTTGAACACCTACTATGCGCTAACTCTTTGGGCCAGCTCATTTTCTTTAATCCCCACAGCTGCCAGCCTGTGAAGCGGACGTCATTTTCTCCATTTTATAAATGAGGAAACTGCAGCTCAGAGAAATGAAGTGGCAGAGTCATTGATGGGTCTGGATTCTGGCTCTACTGGGACTGGCTCCAGAGCCTGTGTGCTTTCCGGGACCATCTGCCTCCCTCAGCTCCCCTGCACCTCATGCCTGGCTTCTGGAGGGACTGACTGTCCCTCACCTCACACACTCAGTCACTCACACACACAGCACACTATATACTCACAGTCTCACACACACACACACACACACACACACACACACACACACACACACACGGGACGGGCCCCCATCCGGAATCTCAGAGACTGGCCAAGATGTCTTAGCCCCTCACACCAGAGGGGGTGAGCGTTGAGGATCTATTACAAGAAGATCAGTTGCTCTAATCTAACCGTCTCTCTATTTTCTTTTTTTAATTTTCTTCCCTCTGAATATACTTTGCATCAAGGGCTTGTCTTCTTGGTTCCTATGAGAACGCTGTGCTTTTCTTTAACTGCAGGTTCACTTATGTTTTATTTTTTTCCTGGTATTACAAAAGGAGTTTGTGCCATTGCAGAGAAGCCAAGAGAACAGAAACTCCCCCATCCTGAAACTGCCCCCTCCCCCAAGGAAGAATGTCCTTCCCTGGCACCCCCTTTTCCCACCACAGCCCTGGGACCCCCCCGTTGTGTCTGAGCTGATTCCCCGAGAAAGAACTCCCAGGCTGACAGTCAGAGGCCGTGTCCTCATCCTGCCACTGGGCCCTGTGTGTCCTTGGGCAGGTGCCTGCCTGTCTTGGGGTGGGCACAGGGATGATCTCAGAGGGCCCTAACACTCAAAGACTCTGGGACTGTCAGGAAGGGTTCAAAGCCCAGGGCAGCCCCAAGGCCCTCCTCTCATGCAGGACAAATGAACCTGGGCCTGGGCTAAATGAGAGGGGGCAGTCAGGAGCTCCCAGTCACAAGGGGGTCTCCTGGAATAATCTGAAGACCATGGAAGGCAGAGTCAGGGAAGCCCCCATCCAGCTCCAGCATTGAGCAGATGGACAACCTTCCCGAAGAAAGACTGCTGAGCCACTGTAAGGACCTGGGTGTCCTATCTCCTGATCAGGGCCAGCTTCATGGGTGTCTAACCTGTGCAGTGGCTCAGGACCCCAAGCTTGGTTTAATGGTCTGCTGTCACCATCTTGAAATTCTTTTTTTTTTTTTTCTTTTCTTTTTGCGGTACGTGGGCCTCTCACTGTCGTGGCCTCTCCCGCTGCGGAGCACAGGCTCCGGACGCGCAGGCTTAGCGGCCATGGCTCACGGGCCCAGCCGCTCCGCGGCATGTGGGATCTTCCCGGACCGGGGCACGAACTCGTGTCCCCTGCATCGGCAGGCGGACTCTCAACCACTGCGCCACCAGGGAAGCCCCATCTTGAAATTCTTAATCAATTTTTAGCAGAGGCCCCACATGTTCATTTGCACTGGGTTCTGCGAATTATGTAGCCTGCCCTGCTCCTAATAATAATACCTATTACTGATAAAAAGCTTGCTGTAGGCCAGGTACTACTTGCTTCTGCTGTTTGTAATTCATCTGTCCCCCACAGCACCCAGGTGTAAAGTGCCTCTCTTCTGCTTGGTCGACCTGGATCATGATGTTTACTGGTTGCTAGGCATATTATATATGCTGATACTCCTAAGGCTCTTAGCGGTGCCAGAGGTACTATTACCACCCACGTTTGATACATGAGGCACTGAGACCCAGAGAGGATAAGCAGCTTGCCTGCAGTTGCAGAGCTAGTTGTGAGGGGTCACCTGCTGTTTGAATCCATGCTTGTAGCCCCTAGCCCTCCTGCCATTTTTATGGGGAGCCTGCTGAAAGCCCCTGTCCCTTCCTGCCTGGGTAGCCAGGGGCCATCGCGGGAGCTCTGCAGCCCTGTCCCCGCCAGCTTCCATCCCAGCTGTGGTGAGTGCCCAGCGGTGCCCGGGGGGGGTGAGCTGTCAGTTTCCATTCCCTCCGCCTCCTGATTCTCTGACAGCTGCTGCGCTCTGCCACCTCCTGTGCCCAGGTGCACGATCTGCTCCCCCGCCCAGGCACAGAGCCGTGAGGCCAGGAAGTGTCACCTTCCATTTCTCCTCGCAGCGCTGAGCTCCCGTGCATTCTGGGCTGCCGCTGTGACTCCAGGGACCCTGGTCTGCCAGTGCCAGTTATCACTGACATGACAACCCAAGTGGAAGGGTCTGATGCGGCTGGAAATGGGGTGGACATACCAGCACTCGGAGATGCTACTGGGGTGAAGAAAGCAGGCCCATCAGTGACGAATTCAGGGTGTGGACGTATACGGTCCTGAGTTCGAGTCCCAGATCCGGTACTTACCAGCCATATGACCTTGGGCAAGTTACAGAAGTGAATTTCAGAGTCCCCTTCTGTAAAAAGACAGAAAGAACAGAGGTATCCCTGTTAAGAACTCAGACGCGACACACTGATGGGAATTCAAACCCCAACTCTAGCAGTTCTGAGTGATGGGAATTTGCACAAGTCACTTCACCTTTCTGAGCCTCGGTTTCCTTGTCTGCCAAGTAGAGATAATCCCTGTGGCAACCTCATGGAGTCCTGGGAGGCCTGAGCCCTTTTCCCAGTGTCTAGGGCTTAATAAGTGTTCAGTAAGCCATTATTACGACCATGACCTCTCAGGGTCATTGTGAAGACCAGATGGGATTGCTGGGACGTCACAAGAGCTGGTGGCCTGCTGGAAGAGTCAGTGTCAGGCCAGGCCGGGGAAGGAAGAGGCCCAGGGCATCATTCCACAGCTGGGCTGCGAAGGAGACAGATTATGTCCCACACGGAGGCCAAGCCCCGGGAATTTGTAGCCGAGGCCCTGGAGAGCTGACCGTGAGGCAGGTGACTGAGGGGCTAAGCCTGGTGTGGGGAACTTATTCAAGTTCAAGATTGTGGCCGTGGGGTGGGAGAGACAAACCAAGCCCACTTCAGCCTGGGCCACCTCCCCAGACTCTCGACTACCCCTCCCTCCCCCAGCCCCCAGCCGACCCACTCTGTACACCCTAAAGCTGGGCCTGAGACCCTGTATTTCTCACCGGCCCCCAAGCATGCCGTCACTGCTGGTTTGGGACCAGACTCGAGGAGCCAGGATCCGAAACATTATATAAACATAGGTCATGAAAATTAATAATAATGTGGGTCACTGAGTTACTATCTACTCTGACTTTAGTAGACCACGGGGCCCTGTCTGAGAGACAATTCTCCCCAGAGGTCAAGCGGAACACCCCCTGAAGGTCAGAGGTCACGAGCATCTGAATTTGCTCCTAAGAGCAAAGAGACAGGGAGAGGGCCCCTTTCAGCTTGGTTAACATGGACAGTGGTTTCCAAACTCTGGGCCGCATGCCACCTGGATCAGAGCTACTTGGGATTCGAAAAAATACAGAGTCTGAGTCACGAAAAGACAAATACTGCATGATTCTACTTACATGAGGCGTCTAAAGTAGTCAAATTCAAAGAAACAGAAAGAGGAATGGTGGTCACCAGGGGCTGGCGGGGTGGTGGTGGTGTGTGTGAGCTATTTAATGCATGTTGAGTTTCAGATCTGTAAGATAAAAAAAGTTCTGGAGATCTGTTTCACTACAACGTGAATTTACTTAACACTGCTGAATGGTACCCTGAGAAACGGTCAAGATGGTAAATTTTATGTAGCTTGCTTTTTACCACAATTTTAAAAAAAAATTACTGCTTCTGTCCCTGACTCCTGAGATCCTATTTAGGTATAGCTGATTTTTTAAACTCTCCCCCAGGGATCGGGTGCACAGCCAGGCTTGGGGACCCCTGGTGGCAGGGAAGCTATAACCTGAATGTCCCCTGAATCTGCCCACCTCCCCCGCCTCGATCACCCACCATGATGATGAGAAGTCCCATAGGCCTTCTCTCCCTGCCTCCTTCTGCCAGGCAGCTGCCCCGTGACCTTTCCAAATCACAAATCCGATCCTACACAGCTCCATTAAAACCGTCGCACGGCCTCCTGTTGCCCTTAGTACAAAATACAAAAAAGTACAGCCCTCTCAGCAGAGTCAAGGAGTCAGGTGTGTTCATGGAACTTTACACCTGGAAGCCTTTGATCTATGGCAGAGTTTTGTGCAAGGGCCCTGGGGCACCAGGAGGCAGGGATTAATCCTGCTTCAGGGAGGGGGTGGCAGGAAAGTTTCTCAGAGAAGGAGGCACGGCGCTGGGCCTTGGAGGGTAAGCTGGTGTCTGTCAAGGACCGGGGTAAAGGGCCAGCTAGACAAAAGCCAGGAGGGGAAGGACCTGAGGGGAGGGGATTGGGAGAGGGGGGAGCTGGGAGAACAGTGAAAGATGAGGGGGGAAGAGGTCTGTGAGGGGCTGAGCAGGGAGAAGTTGAAAGTCCGTTCAGCTGGGACCAGGTGGGGGAGAGCTTCCAGGGCTGGCTCCACCCTGGCCTCCTGGAGCCGTTAGACGCCAAGCGTGGATCGGTTTACCAGCCTCAGGCCTAAGTGAGTCCTCACTGCTCCACACGCTCATGGGGGCCTCCCTCTGCAAGGTGCTCTGCCTCGGAGGGGGCACAGCTCTGTTTGCTTGGAACTGCCACAGCACCCCAACCATCCACTAACACCCCTAGCTCAGTTCACTTCCCAAGGGCCTGACCCTATCCTTTGGACACTGTGTGTGTGTGTGTGTGTGTGTGTGTGTGTGTGTGTGTGAGTCTTTTCAGGGTCATGTGATCATGCAGTCTCTGTCTTTGCCTGTCTGTGCATCTGTGTACCTGTGGGTGTTTTTGTTTTTTTTTTAAATAAATTTATTTTTGGCTGTGTTGGGTCTTCATTGCTGCACGGGGGCTTTCTAGTTGCCGCGAGCGGGGGCTACTCTTCGTTGCGGTGCACGGGCTTCTCATTGCGGTGGCTTCTCTCGTTGTGGAGCACGGGCTCTAGGCACGTGGGCTTCAGTAGTTGCGGCACGTAGGCTCAGTAGTTGTGGCACACGGGCTTAGTTGCTCCGCGGCATGTGGGACCTTCCCGGGCCAGGGCTCGAACCCGTGTCCCCTGCATTGGCAGGCGGATTCTCAACCACTGCACCACCAGGGAAGCCCCACCTGTGGGTGTTTCTTAAAAGCTGGGTGTGCCACAGCGCGTACAGGTGTATGAACGTAACCCCTTCAGATTCTCAGTGAGGCCCCAGGGCCTTCCCAGGATGAAAGAGGGGATTCTGGGGGCCCAGAATTATGGAGCCGGCATGAGGGAGCTGGGGGTGGGGTGTGGGGAGTCTCCAGCCGCCCCCAGATAAGCACACAGCCCAAGTAAAAAAAGGGAGCCTGCTGTGCAAGCACAGCGTCAGGCTGGGCTCAGTTCCCCTCCGGTCCCCTCCGTGTCCCCAGGGTCACCCCGAGCCCCACCGTAGAGGAATTCAGGAGCGTGTGTTTCAGGAAGGGCCCTTTTCATGAGAGACCAAATAAACTGGTCCTCCGGGGCTGGGGCTGGGGCTCCCCTTCCACATCTCCCTTCTCCCCTGGGGAGGCTTCTCTCCTCTGACCCCACAACAGACACATGCAGTTTCTCTCCTGCAGCAGAAGCAAGGTCTCACCTGGGGCCTGGCTGAGCAGGTCGGCCTTGCTTGGGGTCTCATGGCACCAGCTGGAGGGACATGACAGCCGCCTCCGGGCTCACATGAGGCTTCTGTCTTTTGGGAAGGAGATGGGAACAGAGATATCCCTCCCAGCGCTGGAAAAGAGATCACATCCCATAATGGTTGGCAGGAAGGTTAATTGGACACGGTCGTAAGCTTGTTCCTGGGACAGCCATGCTAATAGCACTAAAACATCTGAAAACGCCCAGAGCCACACGGAGGAATTAACAGGCCTGCAGAGTCCAAGGTCACATTGAACAGCACCCAGGAGTGGAAAGAGCACTGGACCAGGAGTCTGAGCCCCCAGCTCCTCACCCCGGCTTGGCCACCGGCTCGCTGTGGCCCTCGGCAAGCTCCTGTCTCTCTGGACCTTGAGAAACATCGCTGTGTGCAAGGAGGAGTGGCCGGGCCACCCGGCTGAAGCCTCGCTGTGGTCCCAGGAGTGGTATCGTTATCGTCAGCTCCGTTTGAGGGATGAAGAAGTTGAGGTTCCCTGAGGAGAGGTGACCTTTGCCAGAGCTGGCAGTGATGGGTCAGTACCGGACCCCGACTCCAAGCTGAGAGCCGTTCATTACCCGGTTGGACTAGAAGCCCGGTGGGTGTTCTCTGCCCAGGTAGACATTCCCTTGGTGTCCACTAGGAGGCGCCCCAGACCGCTCCTCCTGGTTGGCACCAGCCCCTTCTTCTTCAGCCCGTGTGGTCTCCCCCCTCACCCACCCCGCCCAATGGGTGCTCTCTGAGCTGGGGGCGCTGGGCTGCCAGCTCCTGGGGCAAGGTCAGAAGGCACACTGGTCCTCCGTCTCCCAACCCAACCCCTATGGAGCAGCCTCCTTCCAAGGCTGAGGGAGAAAAGAGAGGGGTCTCAAACCCACAGGGCCCATTGGTTCCTTCCTTGGGTCCCTTGCTTGGGTCCCTTGGGAGCCCCATGTGCAGAGAGGGTTAGTAACTTGCTTGAGGCCATACAGCCAGGTTCGTCTGGTTCTAAACGCCGGAGCCCAGTCCTGGTTCAGGGGAGGCTCTGGGCACGCGCACTGGACTCAGCCCTTCAGGTGTCCCAGGGCAGCAGGAAGGTCCTTGTCGGCTGGGCCTGTGAGCCCTGGTGGTGACAAAAGGGCTGAGCCTTCCCCAAAATGTCCCTCGGTCCGGGCAGTCAGGGGCGGGCATGGAGGCTGGTGAAAGGGCAGGGGAGGCACTCAGCTGGCAGCTGGCGGATATCCTTGGCACTGGTGTCGACATCTTTAACGGAAAGTGGATGTGCAAGTGGGAGGTGGGAGCGGAGGGGGAGTGCGTCGGGCTCAGGAGCCCCAGGTCACTCTGGCTTAGAATTCAGGTTCATCAGCGTATGGGAATAACAAGGATGCTGCTGAATGGGGAACTGGGGCGGGAAGAGGGCTTCGGAGATGGGCTGAGAAGCCTGTCATCTGGGGAGGGGTGTTGAGCAACGGATCCAGTGTCAGCTGGTGCAGAGCTGACAGGAGGGGCTAGGCTGGGTGAGGGGAGGTGACAGTGGTAGAGTGTGGGGCTGCGGGGCCCTTCTCTCCCTGTTTGGCTTTCTGAAGCGTGGTTGCTTCTCTACCACCCAGGGCGGGTGGCCTGTATCAGCCAGGAAAAGCAGGAGGGAAGCCGAGTGTCTAGGGAGAGAGCCTCCTAGCCTCCCCAGAGTTACAGCCAGCTCCTGCCCTCTCACCCAGTCAGGGCATCCCAGCCAGGACCCTCCCCCAGAGCAGGCCTGAGTCAGCCCCCTCCCCAGCATGGAGACATCTAAGCCCACCTCGTTACTCAGGGCAGCAGTGGTGGAGTCGGTGTCAGGCCCAGGGCTGGGCTCTGGCCCCGGGGCATGAAGATGAGCACAGCCCAGCCCCCAGGACAAGCGGCAAAGCTGGGGAGACACACGACCGCCCACATGCACCATGATGAGGCTGCTCCAGGTGTGGGAGCTCCGTCTCCCCCATAGACAGATGAATGAGGGGGACTGTCAGGCCAGAAGAGCCACCCTGGAAACTCCCAGCCCTTCCCCAGGCAGGTCACAGAACCTGCTCTCCCAGCCTGGGGCCCCTCCCTCCGACCCGGCAACACGTCCAGGGGCACCTGACTTGAACAGGCTATAAATAGAAGGATGACGGAAGGCTCCGGAAGCCCAAGGGAGGGCAGGAGAGAGGGATTCTGATTCTCCCCAGAGGGGCCCAGTGAGGCTGCAATGACAAGGCAACACTTCCGTGGTGAGTCTTCGGAGTTGAACAGGAGTCGCCCTGACAGAGGAGGCCTGGGAGGAGGAATTCAGGCAGAGGCAACAATCTGGTTAAGCAAGAAATGGAGCCGCCGGGGGCTCAGAGTCTCTGGGCGAAGGCTGCAGGGGGTTGTGGCGGGTGAGGAAACCCAATGCCCAACGGCTTTGGATGCTAGGGTAAGGGCTATGTTCTGGGAGCCACATCTTGCTCTCAGAGTAGCTCTGGTTTTGTGATGGGGAGTCAAGAATAACACATGAGAACAAGCTGAGGGCAAGCCCAGGCTGCCTGGAACACAGTGCCGGAAAGTACATGGCCATCCTTCCCCAGTGGAATGGAAGAACGTTATGGTGTGCTAGAGACTGCTAACTATTCCCCCCAATCTGTGCTCCTGTCTTCTTTGCCATAGTCCTCCTGATTTTCAGCTACGCATATAACCATTTGAGATAAAGACATTTCCCAGCCTCCCTTATAGCTAGCTATGGTCACGTGAATAAGCTCTACCACTGGGGTGTAAGAAATGTTATTTAAAGACAGAGGTTTGCACCCTTTCTGCCTCTTCTTCTTTCCACTGGCTGGAATATTCATATGATTGCTGGAGCTGGAGCAGCCACCTTGGATCACGAGGTAGACACCATGTGTTAAGGATGACCCAACGAGCAACCAGAAGGAAGTGATGTGGGTTCTGACGTTCGTGAAGCCGCCACATCAATCCTAGACTAGATATGTCCAAATGTTGTTTACTTGGGAGAAAAGAGACTTCTATATTGCTTGACGCTCTGTTTCTTTGAGCTTTTCTGTCTCATTCGGCAGAACGTAATTCTAAACAACGCACAGGTCAGAAGTGGACCTTGAGAACCCTTATACCCAATTGTTCTACCACTGCAATAAATCCGTAAACAAAACAAAACGAAAAAGGAAAACCCCAGGGGTTTTTATAGCTGTTAAGCAGTAACAACAGGCACGGTACAATTCCATTCCAGGTATCAACCCTCATCCACTGGACCCTTTCCAGAGTCTCCCTTCCCTGTAGTTTCAATGAGATGCTTGGAAACGCACTGCTTTTATTGCAGATAAGATACAACAGCCCGAGAAAAAGCCAGACTACCTGTTCTTCTGGATGCCGTGACTCAGGGACCCCATCCCCTGGCCTGAGAGTCACACGCTCAGAGAGGCACCAGAGGCTTGAGCCACTCACGGTTGGAGGAGTAAATACATGAGAGAAACTTTAGTTATAGCCCCCTTGGCATGCTTGGGTGGGTCCTTTTAACCCCTTTCCCACTAGACACGGTTGTGTGGTCTTATCTCTGTCATGATGAAATGATAATGATGAACAATGATGACAGTAAGTTGCCACTTAATGAATCCCCTCTAGTATTCAGCTCTGTCTGAGAGGACTGGTCAAGTGGCCTCTCCCCCTCAGCTGAGATGGAGAATACAGCCCTCGGCTAAGGATTTAATGGAGCCCTTTACGGGAATAACCTCCTTACGTGAGTGAGGCAGCAGTTCTTAAAGGCCTGGGCGCTGCTCTTATGGTCATGCCGCTTACTGGATCCAGGCAGGAGCCCTGTTGAGAAAGGGAAGCAGCTGGGAAAATGTTTTCCTCCTCGCTACGCGGCTCAGGCTGTTCTGTCTCTGAGACTTATGTTTGCGCTCAGTAGTGGCTTGTGAGGCTCCCAGAGCTTTCAGCCAGGCCACGCCTGCAGCGGGAGGCCGGGGTGGGCCAGCAGGTGCTCTGCCAGGACGACCCGGGGCTGTCACTAGGGCCAGGCCTACCCTGCCTCCGTGTGCGCGGGGGTGTGGGTGGGGACTGCCTGGGCCATTCCTCGTTATCTTGGCTGCTGGGGGAAGGTCCCTCCTGGTGGCCGGGATGCAGCTTCCCGACACAGGGGCGGACAGGGGGAAAGGGAGAGGTTCTTTGCACCAGCTATGGCAGGAGAAGGCAGGAGGCTGAGATTAAGAGGGGCTGGGATGAATGAATACCTGGGTTTGATCCCGGCTCCACCAGCAGCTCTGGGATTCGCCCAGTGATTCATCCTCTCTGAGCCTCAGTTTCCTCATCTAGACAATGAGGAAATTCACAATACCTTCCTCTTTGGGCCGTCATGAGGATTAAATGGGTTAACACACATGTCAAGTTTTAGGACGGGCGCACAGTGCATAAAACGGGCTGGAAGAACATTAGCTGCTAGTTTATTACTATGATTATTACTATTATATATTGCAAGAGAGAAGCGCAAACTCAGTGAGACCCCTCAGTGAAGGGAACTTCTTCTCCGGTGAAGAATTTAACTCCTGAGGTGCTACCTCAGCACACACCTTGAAAGGACACCTCTCACTTTGTGAAGCTGTCTAATTACTCCATCCCAGCAGAGGAGAAGGTCTCATCCATCCAGGGAGGTGGAAGAGTGTAGTAGTTTCTAGCACAGACTCTGAGGCCAGACTGCCTGGGTCTGAACCCAAGTTCTGTCCTTCCAGAACATTCCTTAACCCCTCTGTGCCCCCGTTTCCTCACCGGTGACACAGGATAATGAATCAGTGAGACAATAAGTACCACATGAGCTGGGATAACAGCTGGCGCTGGTGGTGTGGGGACACCAGGAGCCAGGGCAGTAGGGGGGTGGCTGCCCCAGCACCTCCCTCTGTGCCCCTGAGGAACGGTGCTCAGGAGCTCCAGCGTGGCCAAGAAGCAGTGTTTGTGTGTGCGTGTGTGTGTGCGTGCATGCGCGTGTGTGTGTGTGTGTGTGTGTGTGGGAGAGAAAGAGCTGTACTCAGGGAAGTTGCCCAGAGGGGCCACACCTGCCTCAGGTGAAACAGGAGATTCAGGCTCCATCCAGATTTCCCACCCCGCTGGGGGGCCCAGCCATGAGGGGCACAGGGTGGGTGCCCCGTCGCCTGCCCCACTTCATCCTCTCCCCACCTCTAGGACGCTGGCGTTTACTGCCCCATTCTGCAGATGAGGAACTGAGGCCCAGAGACCCAGAAACGGGGTGTCGATCCCAGCCTTGACCGACCCTGGAGGCCGCCACCCCGACCAGGACATCCCAGCCTCCCGGCTCCGGGGTGAAGCCACTGTCACATCCCTGGGGTACAGAGTGGGCCGGGCACACCTTCCTTGGCTGACTCTCTTCCTCCAGCTCCAACCTTCTACCCCAACTCACTTTTATAGTCCCACCTGCTGGCTCCCCCTTGGTCTATTTCTTCCAAAGAGCAGTGACTTGTAGTTCACAGAAACTCTGTCCTGCAACCTTAAAGGCTCACAGAAGCAACAAGTAAGCCCTCCCCTTGTGGAACTTGTCTTGGAGCCTGGGAGGGGATCGTGGTCTGCAGCAGACACACTCTGCCCCTGGGGAACATGGGGGGACCTGTGCTGGAGCCAGCTAGGAAGGCTTCCTGGAGGGGGTGGGCTTTGAAACAGTCTGTTGGGCACCCACTTGGTGCTACATGCTTTATTTGCATCAACTCATTTCAATTTCACAACTACATTACTTGGGAGATCCTATGATTGTCCCCATTTCTCAGATGAGGAAACACGCCCAGAGAGGTTTGCTGACTTGCCCAATGTCACACAGTTGTCAGGTGGAGAGTAGAAGCTGAGAACCCAGGGCTGTCTGATCTCCAAACCTGTGTCCCTAACACTCCAGCTGCTGTCTCCGACCCTCCCTCCCAGGCATCCCCATCATTAAGAAGGGCAGGGGGTGGGCAAGTGGCACTCTGCTCTGTCATGACTTGGGGGCCCAGCTGGCAGCTGTGGCAGGAAGGATCCCTCTAGGAGCCCAGTGCCCCCAGCCAGCCTCTTAGCAACGTCCCTGACCCACCCCCAGGGCGGTGAGAGCAGGTGCTGGGTAAGAAACCCTGTCCTGGGGCTCATTTTCCTGCCTCTGCCGAGGGTGGGGGGCTTGGTGGGGAGGAACCGGGTCCCCAGTGCCCAGGCTCTGCTGGCTAAATTTAGGTGCTGGGATATAGACGGAACGAGGGTGAATAGGGACGTTGTGTTGATTTCCAGCTGCCTCTCCCATCCCCTGAGCATTCACACGCCACTCGGGAGGGAGGGAGGAGGTGTGGGTGACACAGAGGGGAGGAGTGGATGGACGGTAGGGACCAGAAGAGGTGGGGGGACCCACAGCCTTCGCTCCAGACTCGAGGGCTCAGGAAGCTGGGGCTGCTGCCCCAGGACCCTGCAGCGGGGGATCACAGGCAGGAGATTTTCAGCCAGATACCCCAAAGTCTTCCTCCAATTCACATCATCCACAGACGGCAAGTCCTGCCCTGAAAGCAGTGACCCTCTTGTCATTGGCAGTGCTCTGCCCAGGGGCACGTCCACCAAGTACTGATCACACACAATAAGCAGCAGGATTTCCGTGTATGTTCTCGGCAAGTCCTTCCAACAGGGCCATAAGGAAGGCATTGCAATCTCACCTCACAGAGGAGGACACTGAGAAGTTAGCTGCCCAGGTTTGCACAGCTGAGAGTTGGGGGTCCAGGTATGAACCAGGCAGGCTGGCTCCAGAGCCTGAGCTCTTAGCCATGGGCTGCAGGCGACGCTGGTCCACTACAGCGTGGTCAGTTATCACTCTGTGGAGCAGAGAAGGATTACCAAGAAGGCTTTGCTGGGCTTCCCTGGTGGCGCAGTGGTTGGGAGTCCGCCTGCCGATGCAGGGGACACGGGTTCGTGCCCCGGTCCGGGAAGATCCCACGTGCCGCGGAGCGGCTGGGCCCGTGAGCCATGGTCGCTGAGCCTGCGCATCCGGAGCCTGTGCTCCGCAACGGGAGAGGCCAAAAAAGGGAGGGGCCCCCGTACCCCAAAAAAAAAAAAAAAAAAAAAAAGTTAAAGCTAAGTTTCATATATGTTTGAAAGCTGGCATGTTTGGGTATTCTGTTGCTAGAACAGCTCTGTTCGAACAAGTGATAAAATAAAGACATACATAATTCATAAATTATTATAGGTTTATTCCACAAAAATGTTCATGCCTTCATCTCACCAAAAATACTAACTTGCTTTCTACTAAAAGGAGTGATCTGAAAAGACTAAAGAAATAAAATATGTTTTCACGAAAATGATAAATTATAGTAAATGTAAAATTTTAACAATACTTTTCAAAAAAGATATTTATTGAAATCAAAAGGCAGAATACAAATTCTAATTAAGAAAACATTTAAAATCAAATCTGAATTTTTATTAATCTCTTGAAATCTTAATTAAATGTTATGAAACATTTTTGAAAAAATAATGTTCTTAGCAATTCTAGTGTTCAGTGCGCATCTAGCTGGTAGTGTAAAGAAATGGTATCACACTCCATGCACATTACATCTAAATTTATATGTACAGATTTAGGAGTAATAGAAATTGTTTAAACATTACAAGATAAATGTTCCTCGGCCACCACGGGCATCGTTGTAGATATTGCATTAATTCACAAGAACCGCTGGAACCAAGAGTTCGTACATGAAGAGGAACCAGAAAATGACTCTCGACCCCTAGTCTGAGGGTGGGACTGAGGGAAATTGCAGACCTTCCCTGGGTCTCCCATTCCTGCCGGTTCATTCTCAAGAATGTTTCCATGCGGCTGGTACCCATTCTGCATGGTTTTTTAAACTATGGCCTCAGAGACACAGAACCTCTAAGCCAGGGGAGACCTGAGGGATGCTTCAAATTCTAGCCCAACGCCTGTTCCTTCTGGCTTGTCCCTCACCCTTCCACACCCCACACCTCCTTGTGGCACAGTGTGGCTTTTCAAGCCCCAGGGCCGGCCCTCGCTTATCCCCCAGCCTCCTGTCTCTCCTCTGCCCCTCATGCTGCTGTTCTGAAAGCCTCTCGCTGCCCAGCCAGCAGGCCTCTGCCATGTGGGTCCCACTCCCGGGAACACTCCTTCTCCTCTCTCTTCTCTGGCAGTGGCTCTCACGTTCCCCTGGCCCCGCTCCTCTTACCTAGAGGATAAGCCCTTAGAGGGCAGGAACCTGCTGCCCGGCTCAGGGTTCCCTCCCAGAACAGCGCCTTGGCCAAGTTGGCTGAGCAAGGAAGCTCAACCCTAAAGTGCTAGGAGAGGTGCAGGGCCCGGTTTCCTCCATAGCCTTTTCCTCTGTGGTGATATCTCTGAGAGCAAGTGGTTTCCTCCCAGAGGGGTCTGGGGCCAGGTGGGCGGCACCTCGTGCTCCCCTCATGATCTGGCTCGCTGAGGCCAGAGGCCCTGGGGACAGACTCCTCATTGCCTGGTCCACCGTGAGCTCTCTGACTCCCTCCCTCCCAGGTCCCCTCTTTCAGGCTCCCCTGACTTCCAGCCCTCAGCCCCCCAAGCTCAGCACAACTGCACATGACAGCTGAGATTCAGGGAAACTCCAGGCCACCCTGTCTAGCAAGACCACCCTCTCTCCCCGCACTGTTCTTTGGCCAAAAGACAAAATGATCAAGCTGGTTCCCTCAACCTGAAGGTGTGAGGTGAGGAGAACAGAAAGCATGCACTGGAGCTCACAGACCCAGGGCAAACTCCAGCCTCACCACCTGCCAGCTGTGTGACCCATTCTGACCTCAGTTTTCCTCATCTATAAAATGGGAACAGTTACAGTTCTACTTCATAGTGTTGCTGTAAGGATTAAATGAGATAATGCTTCATATAGAGGGTATAGCAAGTCCTCAGTATGTGGGATTGTAATGATGATGATGATATGACGATTATTATTATCATAAACTTATATAACCTTGATCCTTACTATTCACTCACTCAGTCAGTCAACAGGCATGTAATAGTGCCACCAGGCACAGGGTCCAAATATCCTACAGCGGCCTAGAGCAATGGAGACATCCACAGGCAGATTTAAGTCTGCATCTGTGAGAAACACATTTGGGCACAAGTCAAAGAAAACCTGAAAACTGTGGCTTAAACATTTCAGGGCTTCCTCTTCTCACGTAAAAAGGAATCTAGAGGTAAGCTGCCCAGGGCTGGCCTCATGATGTCTTCTACCATCCTTAGATGTTGGTTTTCAAACTCATGGTGCCACAGTGGCTGCCATGCCTCCAGGCATCATGTCTAGGTTCCTTGCAAGAAAAAGGGAGGTTGGGACTTCCCTGGTGGCACAGTAGTTAAGAAACCACCTGCCAATGCAGGCGACACGGGTTTGAGCCCTGGTCCAGGAAGATCCCACACGCTGCAGATCAAGTAAGCCTGTGTGCCACAACTACTGAGCCTGTGCTTTAGAGCCCGTGAACCACAACTACTGAAGTCCGCGTGCCTAGAGCCCGTGCTCCACAAGAGAAGCCACCGGGATGAGAATCCTGCGCACTGCGACTAAGAGTAGCCCCTGCTCGTCGCAACTAGAGAAAGCCTGCGCGCAGCAACGAAGACCCAAAGCAGCCATAAATAAATAAATAAATAAATAAATAAATTTCTATCAGAAAAAGAAAAAGGGAGGTTGGAATCAAAAGGAACCCTACCAGCCCAGTCTGCCCCTTATTAAAAAAAAACAAATACTCTCCTGAAATTCCCACAATCAACTTCTGTTTATGCCTCATTGGTCAGCCATAGACTCAGGGGAAGCTGGGAAATCAGGGAACATGATTAGCTCAGATAATCCCTGATCCATCCATGAGGATAGGGGACAAGGCAACCCCGAAAAAAACTGGAGTGTGGTTAGCAAGGCGGGGGGGATGGGTATTAGGTGGGCAGTCAGCAGCGTTTGCCGCAAGTCACATGATGGAGAGGGCTTGAAGCTCATCCTTCCCCATGTGTATATTAGGGCACCAGGATTTACAGGGGGAAGTGACTTGCCAAAGGTCACACAGCAAAGCAAGGGAGTACTGAAACCCAGGCCTTCAAAGCCCACAGGCAGAACTCTTTCCACTGTCCCCCCTGGCCAACACGATATGACTTCATTGACAAGCCCCCATTAGAGGACTCAGGAGCTGGTGACCCCAAGGCTCTGGCACCCAGAATCGTTCTGGAGGAGGAGAGACATGGACCCTAGTGGGAGGTGAAGGAGGCCTTCCCTACTGTCCCCATCCCCAAGAGGCAGGGCTGGCTGCTCGGGGTGGCTAGCCGACAGGCAGTTAATTACCCTTGTCACCCACTGTTTTCTGGGTGAGACAGCCATATAATCTGCCTGTCAGTTGGAGAGAGGGGGCCCCCCCTCCTCCACCCCCTGCTGAGGCTGACACTTGGCAGGCAGGGGGTAGCAGGGCAGCCAGTGAGGGAGGCGGTGATGGGGGGCCAGCTGGTAGGCAGATAGACATGTGAGAGAAGACAGTGGGGCTAGGGGCAGAGCAAGGAGGCCAGGCGCCACAGCACCGTCAGAATGGGTAAACTGAGGCAAGACTGAGGTTACACCCCTGCCCCAGGGATAGAGTGAGCTAATGTGCTGTACTTCTCTTGTGGCTGGGTCTCCAGGCTCCTTGGGAGACGTCCCTGGGAGGCCCTAATGGGGGCCACCCCACCCCAAATGGGGGCAGAGGGCAGGGTAGAGGATGCTTCAAGTTGGAGGAAGCAAAGGAGGGCATGAAAGGCATCCCAGGCAGAGGGGACGGCACGAACAAAGGCATGCGGGACTGCCAGCCTGTCAGGGTCCGTTGTGCTGCAACTCCCAGGGAGGGGCAGCTAGAGGCACATGGTGGGGGCGGGGACAACTTATGCAGTAGCAGCTGCGAGGGGCTGAAACCCGCCAACCACCATGGGGTCCTCTTTGCACTCCCATTTCATAGGTGAAGGGGCTGAGGCCCAGGAGTCACACAGCTAGTCAGCGGCAGAACAGAGATTCAAGCTCAGATCTGCCTCCCTCCTGAGTCTGTGCTCTTAGCCTCCACATGGCTCGGCTGCCTGCAGTTGGAAGGGAGGATGAGGGGCCAATAGTAGAGCCTGGACTTTGAGAACGGGGAGCCATTGAAGGTCTGAGCGAGAGGAAGGTGATATGGTCCCATTTGTATTTAAGAGGATCCTTGCTTGTCTTTCTAAACGCCACCCCCGAAGTCCATATTCTTGATTTTCCTCCTGTTTCTTACATGGAGATGGAGAGCGGTGGTTAAGTGCGCGGGATCCAGAGCCAGACTGCCTGGGTTCAAATCCTCTCTCTGTAATATGCCAACCGTGTGACCTCAGGCAAGCTATCCAAACTTTCTGTCCCTCAGTTTCTTCATCCGTAAAATGGGCATCCTAAGAGTACCTACTTCATAGTTTTGGTGTGGAGATTAAAAATGTTATCTAAAAAGTCTTTTAACAATGCCAGGCAGGTAGCTAACACTCCATAAAGGTCAGCTCCTGTTAGTTGAGCGCGCTGTCTGATTCTACACCTGTTTGTTAATGAGTCCCAACTCCCCTTGCTACGCTGTAAGTTCCAGTAGCTTAGGACCCTGTCACACTTTGTATTCATTTCCCAGAGCTGCTGTAACAAAGTACCACAAACTGGGTGCCTTACAACCACAATAATGTATTGTCTCACAGTTCTGGAGGCCGGAAGTCTGGAGTCAAGGTGTCAGCAGGGCCCTGGTGCCCTTGAAATCTGTTGGGGAGAATCCCCTCTTGCCTTTTCCTAGCTTCCAGTGTTGCCAGCAATACTGGTGTCCTTATGCATGCAGATGCATCCCTCCAATCCCTGCCTCTGTTGTCACATGTGTCTGTGTCTTCACATTGCCATCTTCCCTCTTCTTATAAAGACACCAACAGTCATACTGAATTAAGGGCCACCCTACTTCAGTGCTACCTCCTCTTAACTTGATTACATCTGCAATGACCCTATTTCCAAATAAGGTCATATTCTGAAGTCCTGGGGGTTAAGGACTTCAAAGTGTCCTCTGCAGGGACACAGTTCAACCCATAACACTCATCAAACCATCCTCAGCGCCTGGTCCTAGACAGGTAAGCGGGATGGACGATAAAAAATGAATAAATGGGGTCTCTTGGTTGTGAGCCCCCAGGGGTAGGACTCAGCATCCCCACCTCCATGTTCCTAGGACCCAAGGCAGAGGAACCTTCCTGGAGGGCCTTAGATGGATTTTAATTTACATGCTTCTTGGGGAATTTTCCCAGCCAGCTGGGTGACCAAGCCACCCGTGACAACAGTCCTCTGGGGCCAGGAGGGGTAGGGGTGGGCCCGGGAGGGGTTTCTGCCCCTCAGAAGGGCAGGCCTGATTGCTGAGCCCAGAAAAGCTGACAGTGTGCTCAGCACAGACGGGGTAATCCTCGGGGAGATGCCAGTTGGGGGCGAATGATGTCTCAGTGACGTTGCTAATCTGGGGGCTCAAGCTGCCCGTGAGTCAGGCAGTGACTGGGTTGAGTAACTGGGTAACTGATGCTGAGTCAGGGGACAGTGGGCTCCCCCTGCTTGGGTGAAGAGGCAGGGCCCACCTCTCAGGCCCCCTGCCCAGCAGCCCCTGGCCCCCTTGCCCCCTGCCCCTCCCGCTGTTCTATAAGGCTCCAGCATCCAAGGGACAGCCAGCCAGGCTGAGCCCAGAGGCCTGGAAGGGGAAGGAGGACCGAGGCAGCGGCTGTAAAGGTCAGCCCTTGGGGCCAGGAATATCCACGATGCAAATGTGGAATTTACACTCCTGAGTGCCCGCTGGCCGGCCTGCCGGCCTGTCTGTATGCCAGCCAGCAGCCTGGGCAGCACGGGCACAGCAGATGTCCTGGGCAGTGCCCAGAACCGGGTAGCTCTGGGATTCCCCACTGCTGAGGGCACCTCCCCAAGGAGGGCCCCGGGGTATGGGGAGGGGAGGGGCCTCAGCAGGGCCCGGGCAGGGCTGCTCTGGCTACTGGGGTGGGGCACATCCTGCTGGACCCTGGCTGTCTGCCTGGGATTTCCACCACCAGTTCTACTGGCTCCACAGCTGAGAGGTCCTAGGGACCAGACAAGAGCAACTGGACCCCAACAAGCCCTCCTTTCTGCTTCTCTGGCTTCCCTCAGATTCTGTCCAGGGCCAATTCCCTTCCATGAGACTTTACTGACCTTCCCGGGCACAATCGTTGAGCCCTGCTGCAGGCCAGGGCCTTTCCTTTAGACTCGCTAATATCCTGTGATTATCATCCAGCTGTCCCAGGAGAGGAAACTGAGGTTCAGAGAAGAAAGTCCCTTGGCAAGATCACACACGCACGGAATTGTGGGGCTGGGACTCAGACCCGGGTCTCCATCATCTCCGGCATGCAGGGAGCAGGTTCCTACGCTTTGCTCGGCCCCACCAGTCCTGGCCACTTAGCCCAGAAGACCTGAAAAGATGTCCTCCTCACCCTGCACCAGGCACCGAGTCTGTGCGTGTGTCACACTCAGCTGTGCGGTGCGCAGTGCTCTGCAGTGAGCACCGGGCCAGGAGTCCTATGTTCAGGACCCGATCTGCACCGGGCTTGCTGAGTGACCTCGAGACCTTCACCTAGCCTCTCTGAGCCTCGGACTCGGCAGTGACCCAAGGGCGATGGTCAGAGATCTTTCTAAGTCGGCCCCCTGCCCACTCCTCCGCGTGTCTGGAACCCCTCAGGGCTGAAGCGACCTTCTTCTCTCTTTGCTCTTTCAGCTCCCACCCGCCCCAGCCGCAACCAGTGCAGAGCTTGACACCCCGTGGGTGCTTGATACAGCTCATCCTTGCCTGAGTGACACACCCGTCACTCTGAGTCCCCTGGGAGGCTGTCCACAGCCTCCTCAGAAGGCTTCCAGGCAGAACACTTCTCAGGGCTCAGTCTTCGTTTGCAAACTTACTCATTCTCCCTCTCTTTCTCTCTCCCTCTTTCTCTTTGTCTCTCTCTCCCCAGCCCTCACGCACATATGCACACCCTTGCCCCAGGAAGCCCTTCTCCACCGTCCATCATGTCACGTCACATCACACTCAACCACTGGACCATCAGAGCCTCTAATCCTATTGACACTGCCCCACCATGCTGGACGGGTCGGCCCAGAGTTCAGAGCTGTTCTTGGGCCTTTGGGGCTTGAAAGGGGGGAGCAGGAGCAAAAGGCCTTAGTAGCGAAGGCCTCACAGTCTCCCCAGAGCCGCCTGGTGGGTGGTATAAGGGGAACCGCCCCTCCTGGGCAGCTGGAGTCTCCTCAGCCTTCTTGGGACTGAGGCCAGCCTGGAAGAGGGGGCAGATCAGGGAGGCGCTTGACGCTTGCTTGCAGGAGGTGTGGGTGAGGTGAGGCCGGGAGGCAGAGGGCCCAGGGCCACACAGTGAGGTGGACTCCTGACCCCTTGCTCAGTGCCTTCCCTCCCCCACCTCTGGGCCTGCTGGGGAGAATCAAGAAACGTTCACCAGCTGGTTGTCGGTTGTACCAGAGAGAGGGCGTGGACTCAGGGAGCAGAGGAGCCAGGCCTGAGGGACCCAGGGCTAAATGTGCACAGGCAGCTGAGGCTGTGGGTTGCCTGGGGAGGGTAGGAGGGGAGGACTCTGGAAAGACAGAGGCCTGGGGGAGCCGCCCGCAGAAGTTGCTGCTGCGAAACGTACCCCCGTGGGTGCCACGGGAGCTGGTACTGGCTCTGCCCTCCAGGGATGCCGACCTGCCTGGAGCTGAGGACCGGCGGAGCCCACCTCCTGCTGAGCCTCTGCCCTCAAGGGCAGCGCTGGGGCTCTGGGAGTCCTTCTCAGGGAGGCCCCACCCCAGCCAGGGCTGTGGGGAACCAGGTCTTGTCCATCACCTACTCCTGGGGAGGAACATCCACGGGTGGGCCCAGAGCCCAAGTGGGGCTGGGGAGGGCAAGGAGGGGGGGGTGGCCCTCACCCTGGGGAATCTTCAGCAGCCCAGCACTGGATGGCAGCCAGAAATGAGGAAGGAGCATGGGCTCCAGGCAGACAATCTGAGTTCAAATCTCTCCTCTGCCTCTTCAAGGCTCTGGGATCTTCGGGAAATACCTAACCTCTCTGGGCTTCAGTTTTCTCCTGTATAAGATGGGACAACTGCTATCTGCTTCCAACGGTGCTTTGTGAGAAATGAACATAACATCACACACAACACGTGCTTGGCACGGTGCCTTCCTGCTCAGTAAACAGCCACCGGTATATTTGCTGTTCTATTTATTTATTTATATAAATTTATTTATTTATTTTTGGCCGCGTTGGGTCTTCGTTGCTGCGCACGGGCTTCCTCTAGTTGCGGCGAGCGGGGGCTGCTCTTCGTTGCAGTGCACGGGCTTCTCATTGCGGTGGCTTCTCTCGTTGTGGAGCACGGGCTCTAGGCACATGGGCTTCAGTAGTTGTGGCACAGGGGCTCAGTAGTTGTGGCTCGTGGGCTCTAGGGCACAGGCTCAGTAGTTGTGGCACACAGGCTTAGTTGCTCCTCGGCATGTGGGATCTTCCCGGACCAGGGCTCGAACCCGTGTCCCCTGCACTGGCAGGCGGTTTCTTAACCACTGCGCCACCAGAGAAGTCCCATAATTGCTGTTTTAAAATTTCTAACCACAGTGATGTACCGTTATTCAAATATCTGATTGGCAAAGCTCACAGAGTTTGATAAAACACTGTGCTGGCAAAACTATGGGAGAACAGGCAAATGCAGACACGGCTGGCGGGAGGGTAGCCTGATGCAGCCCCGGTGAGGGCGATTTCACTCCCTCCTTTCCTTTATGGCTGCTCGTAGCCACGTCCCACTCAGCTGTTGCACTCGTTGGAATTTCTCTATAGGTTCACTAGCACACATTTGAAGTGGCATACGTACACGGTTATTTATTACAATATTTAATGTAATTACCCAACACTGGAAACAAGCTAAACGTGCATCCGTAGGAGATCAGTGAAATAATTTGTGGCCCCTCCATACAATGAGGTAATGTGCAGCCATAAAGCAAGAATGGGGAACGGTTTTCCAACTGACATACGACAATAACCAAGAGATAGTTTTAAGGGAAGTAAGCCGGGTACAGAGCAGGATGTGTACGCATTTTAAAAGCAGAGCAAATGAGAACAGGTATGAAGGTGATGGTTGATACATAGAATAGAATATCTCTGGAAGAACACACGGGAGCTGGCAACAGTGCTCCTTTCTGGAGAGGGGACCTGGGTGGCCGGGCCGGAGTAGAGGAATGACCTTCCGCTGTATGTCCCTTTTGAATTTTTTTTTAATCGGGGTGTAGTTGCTTTACAACGTTGTGTTAGTTTCTGCTGTACAACGAAGTAAATCAGCTGTATGTCCTTTTGAATTTTGAATCATGTGAATGTGTTACCCATTCAAAATACAAAGGTAAATTATTTTTTAAAATTTTTTTGTAATTTTTTTTTTAGATATCCGTTTTAAAAATTAGACTCTCCTGGCTGAGACTGAGCTCTAGATGTGCTTTTGGCTCCATGTTTCCAGGGGTGGGAACCTCAGAAGCTGGGCCCAGGGGTCTGGGCAGTGAGGTGGGACCCCCAGGAGTTGGGTGGGCCAGGCCTGTGACCTCAAGTCCACCCCAAAGGCAGGAAAATGTTGGGACCAAGGAGCTACGTTGGCACCTGCTCAGCCATGGCCCCAAAGTTGGTGTAAAGTCCTAGAGGACAGGTCGGCCCTCATTACATTCTGCCCACATCTGGCTGAGGCTGGCACAGAGCGGGCGCGCTGAGGGGGGAGTGGGTGGATGGGGAGAGGGTCCTGGGGCTGAGGTCACCACTACTGCCCCTCATGTGCAGAAACAATGAACATGCCACATCTTCCCAACAGCCATTATCAAATGCTCACCCCCTCCCCTGGGGATTCTGGCCCTGCTGGGACCCGAAGTGTTCAGAATCCCATCAGGGATGGCTCCTCTCCCTCACCGAGCACCTGCCGTGTCCCTGTGCCAGGTGCTTTCGCTCGTCGTGGAACTGGCCTCGGGCAGCCAGGACTGCTGTCTCACCCGCCCACGCTCCCTGCGGGGTGTGCCATGCTGTCACCTGCCCCCTGGCAAGTGCACACCTGGGGCTGGCCCTGTCTCCAGCCCCCCTGGCCAGACCCCCGGCCCACTCCCAGGGTCTAGTCAGCCCTGATGCCCAAGCACCCGTGGCCCCCGGGCGTGACAGCATCACAGACACCCAGGCAGGGCGAGCAGCAGAAGCTGTGCTACCAGGAGACCGTCTCCCTGGATTCTGACTCTGAGGCGGCAGCAATGTGGAGGAGGGAGGGTGCCGCCCACCCCCTCCCAGAGCGGGGGATGGTTGGTGCTGGGCTCTCAGAGATCGGGGGTGGGGCCCTCCACCAGGACTGGTCACTGGGGGCTGCCTTGTGTACGGAGAAGCCCCTTCCCAGTCTGTTAGTGGTGGGACCAGAGCAGAGAGGGACTGAGGGTAGGTGGCTCCCTAGGGACAAGGGCCTCAGGTGATGGCTTTTCCAGCATTGCCAACACCAGAGGGTCTTCGCTGGACTCCACAAATGGAGGAGGGATTGCCGTACACTTATCTCAACAGGTGGTTATAGACCTACTGTGTCGGGACTTCCACCTACATCATGATTAAACCTCATGAAAAGCTGGGATGAATATTCCCATTTTGCAGAAACTGAGGCTCAGAGAGATGGTGACTCACCTGCCCCCAAAGCCCCTGATCTCTTTTCTGCCTCCCCACCACTGTCTCTTCCCGCCGTGCCTCTGGAGGGGCTTGTACGTCCTGGGTCAGCTCAGATGCACAGGCCAGGGGCATTGGAGCCGGGTAGAACCTACAGGAATGAGCACTCCGGGAAGAGGGCACAGCCCACTCAAAAGTATCTAGAGGTGGGACCGTTCAGAAAGTGGACGCGAAGTGTGGGGTGTGAGCTTGGTCTCGACAGTGTGGAGGATGAACATGGGGAATGGAGGGAGGCTGGGAGGCTAGTCAAGAAGGATGGAGTTCGAAAGCCAGGAGAGAAGCATTGGGGCACCATGGGAGGTTTCTGATTGGGGGACAGGCACGACGAGAAGTGTCTTTCTAGAAGATGATTCCTAGAGGAGGTGATCAGGCCACCAGTGGGGCACCAACTCAGGAAGAGAGGCCCTGGGGCAGGTGCAGTGACAAGCAGAACATGGGAGTTGAAAGAGAGGCTTCTGGAGTAGGGATCCTTGGACTGAAGCCCAGTTGTACTGCTCACCAGCTGTGTGACCTTGGGTCAGTTACTTAGCCCCTCTGGGCCTAAGTCACCTCATCGATAAAATGGGGATGGTGGTAACACACCTCTTAGGGCTGTTGTGAAGACAAAGTGAATTAAAACATGTCCAGCACTCAGAGCAGGGCCTGCTAGAGCATAGTAAGCCCTAAGTCTCAGCTGTTATTTGTTATTACTGTCACCCTGGTACTCAGCCCTGAGCTACGTGACATGTCGGTTTTCTCTTCTTGCTCTGGGGGGAAGCAGATGGGAAGACATGAAGCCCAGTGGGAAAGGAGGAGCTGCCCTCACTGCAGACCGCCGTGTCCCTGACCCAGATCTATGTGGCCCCCACTGTTTTCAGACGCCTGGTCAAGGTGACCAGACAGGCAAGGACTGGCCCTGCCACACCCTGTCCTTGCCCCAGTTCCAAGTGGTTGGGGGGACTTTATACCAGCTTCCTGGACAGGGACCCTGTGCCCACCTACCAGTGTCCAAGGCAGGCTCCAGTGTCCCCCCTGCAAGGCTAGAGAAATGGGGGGAGGGTGATGTCTGCGCAGAGGGCCGGCAGGCACGCCCAGGAGGCTCTAATGAGGCGTGTGAAGGCCACAGAGGCTGCCTCGGGGTCAGTGTTATGGGAGGGCAGGCGCGAGGTGGGCCTGGCGTGATGGCTGCGGCAGTCGCGGTCATCAGCCCTTCGCCGGCGGTTGCTGGGATGAGCAAGCATGCTCCGTGTCCTCCGGCCATAGTAACTCTAAGCCGCTCATTACCTCTCCCGGCTGCCAAGGGTCCCACCCTTCCTCCACCCCTCACATCTGTGCAACAGCTGGGCTCCGAGACAGCCCGTTCTCAGCAGGCCCAGCACCATCTGTTCCCCTTGGGGAGTAGGCTCCGTAGAGGGTGTGCCAGGGTGCTTGTACCCCTGGAAAGGCAGGGTGGAGTTGAGGTTCTCCTGGCCTGGTGTTGGGGCCTCTGAGCCTCACTCTGTTCCCCACAAATGGGCCAGGGGTCCAGGCTGGGGGCTCAGGAGGCTGGGGTCTGTCTCTGGCCCCTGATGGACATTCAATGACTCGTTTCCCTGACACTTGAACCTCAGGGTCTCCATCTGCACGATGCAATGGCTGTCCAGCTCCCTCCCGGCTTCTCCAGCCAACTGGACCTACTGTGTGAAGGAGTTTTCCCGACACGTTTTTCCTGGGGCTCCTGTGTGTGTTGGGGTCCAGTAGAGGACACTGAACTGCTGACTCCTTTGGGGTGTGGATGGGGTGCAGTGGAGACGGAGGAGGGCAGAGGCACCTGTTAGCTTCGCCCAACCCCAGGCTGCTCTCCAACTTTGGGGTCCTCAATCCCCTCAGTACCCTCCTGCCTGGATCACATGACTTGTTCTCCACAGCGGCCCCTTCCCAGAATTGGGAGGAGCCATCAGGACCATCAGGAGTAACAATAGCAACTGAGGCTTGTGGAGCGCCCACCCTGCACCCTTTGAAAGCTTTACACCGGGTGGTCTCGCAGGTGGGGTGCCCTCATCCACAGGTGAGGGGCCTGAGGCACAAAGGGCCCCAGAAGTTCACACAGCTAGCACGTGGCAGCTCTGGGGTGTGAACCACGACTTGTGTGACTCTGGAGCCCCCTCACCGAGCCATAGAGCCACACGTGGCCCAGCGCAGGCTCTGGGAGCAGGGGCTCCCCTTCTCAAGTGGGAACTCAGTGAGGCTGTCCCATTAGACTTCATACCCGCCTGGCACTTGAGGGGACGCACAGCAACTGTTCGGTATAGGAGGGAATCCTCAGCAAACTGCTGAAAGCAGAACTGCTCTGACCGAAGCAAAGATAGGCTCCCTTCGGAAAGATGAATATGTCCTTCTCTCCCTGCCTCTCCTTTTCGGAGAGTAAAACTGAAGTTGAGAGAAGGGAGGGACCGACCGGAGTCACCCATCATATTGGAGGCAGAGTCAATACTAGACCCAGGTGCTGGGACTTCCCCAGCGGAGCGAGAAGGAGACTCAGGGCTCTCTAGCCTCCCAGAGGGTGATGGCCTCGCTCCCCGCTCCCCGGCCCCTTTCTCGGGCTGAGCCAGAGAAGAGGGCTGGAGACCCAGCTTGCGCCCCGTTCTCTGAGCACCTCCACTAACGGGCCTAAAGGGCTCCGTGGGTGTATCAGGCTTCCCGGGCTCCCACCAGCCACCGCCCTGGGTGGTACCCTGTCCAGCGACAGCCCATGTGTGTGTGTAGTTCAGGGCCACTTCATTCCCCACTGTTGACACACCCGTCTCCCTTATTCCATCAGCAAACACTGGGCCTAGAGAGACAGTCTAATTGGCTGGCAGTGTCCTACTCCCAGCTCCCCTCCTTGTCTAAACACACAGCCCTGTTTGTCCTGTCTGCCCAGCCACCAGGACCTCACTGTCGCCCAGATCCCTGCTCTATCAGCGACTCAACCCCCTGTTGCTCCCACAGAGTCCTTGCCAGAGCAGGAGAGGCCCATGGAACGCTCTTAGGACAACCCCTAAGCGCCTACCCGAGCAACACCTCCTCCACTTTGACAGATGAAACAACCCAAGAGGGAAGGGAGTGGCTCAAGGTCACAGTGCAGGAGGACAGGGCCAGCTTCTAACCGCTCTCTGTCATTTGAGCTCCGTCTCTGTGTCTTTGCAAGTGCTGGTCCTTTTGCCAGGAAAGCCCTTCCTCGGTGTGGCCTCAGCCCACCAAATGAATGGCAACCTCACTGGCATCTCCACATCACCCCCGCACGCTACCTCCGTTACAGCCAGTAATGCCTACTACCTTCTAGATCACCCTGCAAGTTCCCGAAGGCCAAGACCTGGGTGATTCATCTCCAGGCCCCCATTCCCAGCCCAAGCCACCCAGAGTGAGGCCCTGATAAAGGACTGGCATTGGAGAATCGGCGGGCTTGAGTCAGAACAGGTTCTCAGTCCTGGTCCAACCTGGCCCATCCTTGGCCCCTCTAGTCCCCGTGCCAGCTCTCCTGGCCACGGCTATTCCAGGAGTCCTTTTGCGCACTGCTCCCTGGTTCCAGGATCCCAGCGGGCTTTTCAGACCACGTCTGCCTCACTTCCCCAAGCCTGGGCCCAGCCTGGGCAGAGCCTTCTATGGGCTGTTGCGGGTGAGTCATGGGCAGACTGTAAACAACTCTACAGAGCACTGGCTGTACCACCAAGGCCCTGGCACTCGTCCTAGCCTTGCCGGGGGGATCTAAAAGAAGCCATGGCTGGCACCCACGCACCCACTATGGAAAGGAGAGGGTGGAATAGAAACAGGGGAAGCTTCCAGATTTGCATATCAACCTGTGCACAGTGGTCTGCAAAGCAGCCCCACCCAGGAGGGGATTAAACAGAACCTGGGGGGTGGGAGGGGGCAGTTAATCAGGAAGGGACATGCCTGCTGGGAAGTTAAAATTTTTGAGCACCTACTATGTGACAGGTATAGCTGCAGCGCTGGGAATATTGTAGTGAACGAAACAAGGTCCCATGCTTTGGGGAACAGGAAAAGCAGAGCAGGGTAAGGGAGGGTGTGGGGTGGTCGCCTTACTCATCACTTGAAAGATATTGTAGAAAAACGAAATCTTGGGGAGCGTTTTCCAGTCCCTTGACAGATGTGGAAACTGAGGCCCAGGAAGGCTAGGGATTTGCCTGAGATTGCCCAGGAAGACAGGCCAGAGGCAGGCCCTGAGACCCTGTGTGTGGGCTCAGAGGTGAGGTTGACCCCAATGTGGTCCATGCAGGGCCTCATTTCTATGGTCCTGGGGGGTGGGGGCTGGAAGAGCCCAGGACCCCTCTCCTCCGCCCCTTGCGGGAGGGGCCCCAGGGCACTCAGCAGCAGCAGAGGCTCCTGGGTGAAACCAGGCTCTTGAAGTCACTCCACGGTGTGTTCCCACCAGCCTCCTCCATCTGCCCATCTGTAAACGGCAGCTCTGACTCTGTGCTCCTGAAGGGCTTCCCCAGGACCGAGAAAGATGCTTCTTCACTCCCCGGGGAGCAGCCAGCTAAGGCTGCCAGGACGGTCTGGCGTCTGAAAACTCTCCTACTTCCACTGCAGCCCGGCCCGGAGCTCCAGGAACGCTGAGTGACTCCATTTCCCCAGCTTCAACAGTCTTGGCTGCTGTAGGGTCAGACCGCGAGCATTGACATTTCAGAGGCTCGCGCTCTGCTAAGTGAACATTAGACACAGCTTACTTAGCTGCTGAAATCTGTGGCTGCCTCCTACATGCTGTTTGATAAGCTTTTATTGTCACCTCCCTCTGGTGCTGCATCCCCGGGACCTGGGGCAGCTTGTTTGCCCAGAGCCAGGAGGTCGGGGGGCAGGGCGGTGGATGGTGCAGAGCCCTGGCTGGGAGCCACTGCCCAGCTGTGTTACCTTGAGCACAAGGCTTGCCCTTTCTGGTCTGGAAATGGCTTTCCATAATGTGACCCGGCTTCTCTGTCCAGCAGCCTTTTCACCGGTCCACTCCTGGGTGCGGTCCCAAGCTTGGGACAAAGCCACCTACTCTTGGGTCACTAAGCCAGCTGCCCACTCTCAGCCGTAACCCCTGGCCCAAACTATTTGTCATTCCGGGACCCTTGCGTCTCTTCCAGGCAGAGCCTCCTAGGATCCCTTCTCCAATGCTGCCCTTCCCTTTTCTGAGCCCCCAGCATGCCCTGTCCAGGCTCACTCTGGACAGTGTCCTGGACCACTGTGCATGTGGGTGCTCCATGGGGCTGGGGTTGGGTCTTATCAACACCTGGACACCTTGCACAGGCCTGGGACATGGTTGATCTCTACAGATGTTCATTCAGTCATTCAGTTATTCAACAGAGAGCTCTTGGGGCAAACTGTGGATCCTGCTCCATGCTGGGTAACGGGATATGGATGTTAGAGGCTAATAAGGCACAGCCTTACGCTTAGTCCGCTGAGGAGAAACACAGCTACATAGCAGGTGATTAGAGCTCCAGTGGAGAAGAGCCCAGGGAGAAGCGGGAGCACATATCAGGGCTACTTGATCCTAGGAAAACCAGGGAAGGCTCCCTGGAGGAGGCAACATCTAAACTATGACTCAAAGGATCAGTAGGAGTTAGCCAGGTGGAGGGAAGGGTTCCAGGAAGAGGGAACATCCCAGACAGAGCCTGGAGTGTAAAGGAGGCATGGTTTATTCTGGAAACTCTCAGTAGTCGGGCTAGCCCCCCGATTATCTGGCTCTTTCCCACTCCTCTAATAAAGAAAGGGAGATCATTCTCTCCCATTGGATGAGTTTCCCAAATTCCTATCCCTGCCTGAACAGACGGAGGACTCTCAAGAGGCTGACCATTTGCCACATGCCCCCTGATCTGCCAGTCACTTCTCCACTCTGAGCCTCAGTTGCCTCATCTGTTAAATGGCGGGGCGTGGGGGGGGGCAGAGGCGGGCCCTCAGGCCCACATAGTTAATATTTTGAGAGGCCCAAAGGAGAAGAGAGCAGGCTCAGTCCTTTCCCTGCCTGGCCAGCAAGTGCAGCCTGGGTTGGGGCCTGGGTCCACAGCGGTGGGATGCGGGGAGATCGTGCCCACCAGTCTGAGGCCAGGCTGTGGACCCCTGTCTCAGGAGTCTCTCTTTCTGGGCCCTCCTCCCTCCCAGCCCCTTTGGATGGGGATAAAAAAAAAGAAACGAGGTTTCCCTGGTGGCGCAGTGGTTGAGAGTCTGCCTGCCGATGCAGGGACACGGGTTCGTGACCCAGTCTGGGAAGATCCCACATGCCGCGGAGCGGCTGGGCCTGTGAGCCATGGCCTGCGCATCTGGAGCCTGTGCTCCGCAACGGGAGAGGCCACGACAGTGAGAGGCCCACGTACCACAAAAAAAAAAAAAAAAGAAAAAAAGAAACGAAAGAAATGGTCCTCCCACCACCTGGCAGGCGTGCCCACGATGAGAAATGCCTCTCTGCTGAGCCCTCGGTACCACTCAACCCTACCTGTCCTGATCTTCTGGCTGCCTGCCCCCTGCCTGACTGCGGGAGGGGTGGAAAAGGCATCCCTCACGGTGGGCTGGGGACTCGGAGCCTAGGTGTCAGGGCAAGGAGGACAGAGGGGGGAGAGGGGAGCCCTAGGACCAGCTTGACACCGGTCATTCTTCCCTTCCTGGTTTATAGGGAGAGTGTGGGGAGGGAGTGGAGTCCACGACCAGCAGACACACCGAGCCTGGCTCAATTCCCGGAAAGCCTGGGCCCCCATGAAGGGCTTAACAAGCTTATGGAATCAGACTGGCAGAGTCAGGGGGGACATCAGAAATGGTCTCATCCAATAAATGGGAAACCTGAGGCCCAGAGAGAGGCCAGGGCTTCTCCAAGGCAACACAGCAAGTTAAAGGAGGCAGATACAGGACTAGAACTTGGGGCTTCTGAGTCCTGTCCCAGGGCTGGGACCAGCGGCGGGGAAGGAAAGCAGGGTCACCTTGAGGACTGTGACAAAGCCAGGCCAAGCTGCTGCAGGGTCAGGATCCAAGCCTGACCATGGCTTCAATGCCTCCCCTATGCTGAAAAGGTTTGTCCATAGGTGGGCTGGGTTCCTGTCCCACCAACTGGGTTGCAATAGGAGGGAGATAAGGAATTCGTGCTTAGATCTTCCGAGAAGCCAAACTTCCAGACCTTTTGACATTCCAGAATTACAGAAATGCTGGAAGGAACCTTCTGGATCACCTATGGATGAGGGAGCTGAGGCCCAGGGAGGGGAAAACTGTCCCAAAGCCCAGACCCCAATGAGTGGCCAATGCATGTCTTCTGACTTCTAGTCCAGCCTCTCCTGGTATATCAGTGGTTAAGAGGCCAGGCTGTGGGTGGAGTGTGACAGACCTGGGCTCGAATGCCTGCTCTGCCACTCACTGGCTATGGGACCTCCCTTCACTCCCTAGTCTCTCTGAGCCTCAGTTTCTCCATCTGTAAACTGGGGATAGCAGTACTGACCACATAGGGTGCTCTAAGGATTTAATGCAATGACACGAGCCACACAAGGGTAGACCTGGCCTCATTCGCCACTGTGTTCCCACAGCCAGAACGATACCTGACCCACAGCAGGCCCTCGGTAAAAGGGAACACTTATCATCACTGGGTGCCATGCTACTTCTGGCTGACATCTTCAACTCCCAAGTCCCCTGAAGGAAAGTGGAGGTGTCTGGCTGCTGCAGCGGGAAGCAGCCAGCATCCTGGAAAGAATGGCAGTGCATCCTTAGGCAAGTCCCATGCTCTTTCTGTTTGGTTTCTCCCCACGGTACAGGGTGGGCATTGCCAAGTGATGACTGAAGTCCTCCAGGTCCAGGAACTGTTCCTGCACCTTGTGCCATGGCCTTGCCTAAGGGCACTGACCCTTACCCTCTGGGGTACCTGGAGGGGGCGCCAAGGGGCAGGGCTGGACACGAGGGATGGGAATGAGGCAGTAGCCCGTCTGCGAGGCTCCTGGGAGCCTGGGCTCTATTAGGCTGCCTGCTTGCAGGACACATGAGTGATCAGGACAGCCAGGCATCAGCCCGGCCTGAGAGCCAAGCTGATGGTGGATGGTTCAGTACAGGGGTGAGGGGCAGGGCCAGGGCCTTGCTGAGCACCTCATAGGCTCCCACTCCCACGTCAGTCTTACCACCACCTGGCACTCAGCAGCTCCCTTCCCACCAGGCATTGGGGAACGTAAGGAACATTGGGGATCTCATAACAGACTACAGAGCCCACTCTGGAGATTAGCACTCGCTCCGTGCAGGCCCCCGTGAGGGTGTCTACTTCCAGATTACAGGGGGTTGGGAGGATGAGTGAAATTCCAGGAGCAAGAGGCCCCAGCTGGGCATGGCGGAGCAGGTCCCCGTGTCAGGGCTGTGAGCCCCCGCCTAGGGATGCCAGCTCCCATCCCAAGGTCTTTACCCCCATGAATCCTCCTATCCCCTCCCTCCATACACACACACACACACACACACACACACACACACACACACACACACACAC
>NW_021703784.1:97767407-97770673 GCF_005190385.1 Monodon monoceros | reverse complement strand
CACACACACACACACACACACACACACACACACACACACACACACACCATGCCCTTAGCAGAACGCCCTGCATCACAGCCTCAGAGGAGGGGCTAGCCAGTGGGCTATTTTCTAGGGGTCCCAAAGGCCCACATCTGGAAGTCTGCAAGTCTAGAAAACTCTGGGCTCTGGAGAGAGAAAGCAACGTTCTGTCCTGACCCCTTGGAGGAAATGGCCTCCAGGGGCCAGGGAGGAAAAACAGGAAGGGCCAGGCTGGGCAGGAAGTCCTGGGGGTGGTGCCAGGCCAGAGGAAGAGGCGCCAGGAAGTGGCCAGTGTGGTCCTGGCTGAGGGCTGAGTTAGGGACTGTCATGGGCTGTGCTGGCGGGGGGGTCCGTCCCCAGTTGGCCGCCGCCCACCTGAGAGCTGCGTCAGGGCCCCCAGCTCACATGGTGGGAGCTGGCCACAGGATGGGGGGTGGAGTCCTCTGTCAGCAGGGGGACACAGACCTGACAGCTGCCCTCTTCTCCCCACTCCTTGGCAGGCAGGGGGCCAGAGCAAACTCCCCTCCCATCAGTCACGCCTTCACTCTTCATCCACTGAGCCCTCCTGTGTGCCAATCAACAACTCTTGCTATTGCCCCTAATTCACAGATGAGAAAACTGAGGCATGGGGACAAGAAAACACTTGTCCAAGTTTACACAGCAAGTGAGTCATGGAAGAGAATTCAAACGCTGGCTGCCTGATTGCACAGCCCTTGCTGGAAAAGGGAATGCTTAGGAAGAGACCCTCTCCTGGTGGAAACAGGGCAGTAAACTCCTAAAATTCAGTGGAGCTGGGGAGCCCTAGGAGCCGGGAGGTTGGCAGCTGACCTCTCTGCCGAAGATCCCTTCACAACTACCACCCCCTGCTCCCTGCTCGAGGGGGACTATTCCTCACGATCTCCTCTCCTCACACCCACCCCTGCCTCCCCCACCCCCACTCTCAGCTGTGACCTTGCTTCCCACTCCCCGAAGACAGTCCAGCCTCTCAGAAGTGCTTCCAGATCCACAGGGGCACAGCCGCCCCCACCAGCGTCTGTACCCGCTCGCCCGGCCTCCCTCGTCCTGGGAGACACGACTACCCACGCTCCCACCGCCGCTGCCACTCGGAGCCCAGCCTCTGCTCCGCTCAAGGACATCACTCCAGCAAGTCTCCCCAGCCTGCAAGCTCGCTGCTCTCCCTTGCTCCCGCATCATTGGTTTTGCCCTCTCCACCAGATCTTTCCGGTCGGTCGGTGAACAAACTCGCTGTTCTTCCTCCCATCTTTTTTTTTTTTTGTCATTTATTTATTTTTTTAACATCTTTATGGGAGTATAATTGCTTTACAATGGTGTGTTAGTTTCTGCTTTATAACAAAGTGAATCAGCTATACATATACATATGTCCCCATATCTCCTCCCTCTTGTGTCTCCCTCCCTCCCACCCTCCCTATCCCACCCCTCTAGGTGGTCAAAAGCACCGAGCTGATCTCCCTGTGCCACGCGCTGCTTCCCACCAGCTATCTATTTTACGTTTCGTAGTGTATATATGTCCATGCCACTCTCTCACTTTGTCCCAGCTTACCCCATCTTAAACAAACCTGTCTTGATACCACTCCCCCGCCGCCAGCTACCACCATTCCCCTGCTCCCCTCTGCAGGGGAACCCCTCAGAGTTGTCCTTATCCACTATCATCCATGTCTCTCTTCCTGTTTCTCTCAGAGCCACCCAATCTGGCCTTCCCGCACCCCACTGCATCGGAACCTGTCCAGATCGCCAGTGGCCTCCCCATGGAAAAATCCAGGGGTCAGTTCAGTGTGTCTGCTCTGGCGCTCCTCGCAGCACTGGACGGTTGGGCACCACTCCCCCGGCTGTTGTGCTCCCCTGTTTTTTTCCAGCTTCTCTGGACCGTTCTTCCTTGGTCTCCTCTGCTGGTTCTTTCTCTTCTCCCAGACCTTGGTACCCCAAGCCCAGCCTCCAGTCCTGGTCTCTCTCAGTACTCACTCCCCTGGGCCATCCTACCCATCTCACTGCTTTACACCAACCACCTCTATGCCGATGACTCCCAAGCCCATTCCTCCAGCCTGGACCTCAAATGCCCAACTGTCTCTTGGACAACCCCCCGCCCCCCACCGGCAGAGACAGCTTGAATCCGTCAGGTGCCAATCCTATTCTCACTCATGCAACTTGCTTTAACACACACATTCTGCATGGGGGCGCCATCTCCCCTAAGAGTGCGAAAATTGCTTTTGGGGGGTGGGGGACAAAAACTCTTAGCTATTGCAATGGGGAACTATTTCTCACGATCTCCTCTCCTCACACTTAGCTATTGCAATGGTTTGTGACTCTCCAAAGGGCCAAAGTACATAAACGTATATACCCCACAGCTGTGGAATTAAAATTTCATAGGGAGGGGGTGATAGACGAAAAAAGTCTAAAAAGGCTCCTTGGGGGTGGGTGATAATTTTTAAAAAGGCTGAGAAGCAGTGTTGCTCTAACACAGATTTCTCATTCCAGTGGATGGCAAGCTTCCTTCCATCGCTCAGGCCAAAACCTTGGAAGTGATGTTGCCTGTTCCCTTTTTGTCACAACCCACATCCAATCCATCAGGAAATCCGGTTGCTTCTGCCTTCAAAATAGATCCAGAATCCAACCACTTCCCTCCCTGCTACCCCCACAGAATCTACCCTGGTCTGAGCTGCCTCATTTCTCGCCTGGATTATTTCTCGTCTCCCTGCCGCTCCTCCCTTGACACACAGCCAGAGCGATCCTTTTACAGTGTAAGTCAGCTCACGTCCCTCCTCACCTAACACTGCAGAAGCTTCCCATCTCCCAAAGTTCTCACAATGGTCCTCCCTCCCCACTCCCCCTTCCTCTCCTGAGCCCTCTGCTATTCCTCTCTCCCTCACTCACTTTGCTCCAGCCCCACAAGCCTCCTAGCAAAGCCTCCAGGCACAGTCCCACCTCAGGGCCTTTGCACTAGCCGTACCCGATCCCCGGTACACTGTTACCCAGACAGCCACAACCCTCACCTCTCACCAGCCTTTGCTCTGATGCAACCTTGTCAACAAGGCCTGCCCCGACCACCCTGTCTCAATGTTGCAATCCGTCCCCAGCGTTCCAGATCACCCTTAGTTCTCCAGACCCTTCATTTTCCCACAGCACACGTCACCTTATAGCATCCCATGACATTCACTTGCTCTGCTGATTGCTGATTGCCCGTCTCCCCCTGCTAGATGCCAGCTCCCCAGGGGGCTCTCTGTTTGGTC